>NC_052394.1:24747081-24749581 GCF_009389715.1 Phoenix dactylifera | reverse complement strand
ACCCTAAACCCTAAACCCTAAACCCTAAACCCTAAACCCTAAACCCTAAACCCTAAACCCTAAACCCTAAACCCTAAACCCTAAACCCTAAACCCTAAACCCTAAACCCTAAACCCTAAACCCTAAACCCTAAACCCTAAACCCTAAACCCTAAACCCTAAACCCTAAACCCTAAACCCTAAACCCTAAACCCTAAACCCTAAACCCTAAACCCTAAACCCTAAACCCTAAACCCTAAACCCTAAACCCTAAACCCTAAACCCTAAACCCTAAACCCTAAACCCTAAACCCTAAACCCTAAACCCTAAACCCTAAACCCTAAACCCTAAACCCTAAACCCTAAACCCTAAACCCTAAACCCTAAACCCTAAACCCTAAACCCTAAACCCTAAACCCTAAACCCTAAACCCTAAACCCTAAACCCTAAACCCTAAACCCTAAACCCTAAACCCTAAACCCTAAACCCTAAACCCTAAACCCTAAACCCTAAACCCTAAACCCTAAACCCTAAACCCTAAACCCTAAACCCTAAACCCTAAACCCTAAACCCTAAACCCTAAACCCTAAACCCTAAACCCTAAACCCTAAACCCTAAACCCTAAACCCTAAACCCTAAACCCTAAACCCTAAACCCTAAACCCTAAACCCTAAACCCTAAACCCTAAACCCTAAACCCTAAACCCTAAACCCTAAACCCTAAACCCTAAACCCTAAACCCTAAACCCTAAACCCTAAACCCTAAACCCTAAACCCTAAACCCTAAACCCTAAACCCTAAACCCTAAACCCTAAACCCTAAACCCTAAACCCTAAACCCTAAACCCTAAACCCTAAACCCTAAACCCTAAACCCTAAACCCTAAACCCTAAACCCTAAACCCTAAACCCTAAACCCTAAACCCTAAACCCTAAACCCTAAACCCTAAACCCTAAACCCTAAACCCTAAACCCTAAACCCTAAACCCTAAACCCTAAACCCTAAACCCTAAACCCTAAACCCTAAACCCTAAACCCTAAACCCTAAACCCTAAACCCTAAACCCTAAACCCTAAACCCTAAACCCTAAACCCTAAACCCTAAACCCTAAACCCTAAACCCTAAACCCTAAACCCTAAACCCTAAACCCTAAACCCTAAACCCTAAACCCTAAACCCTAAACCCTAAACCCTAAACCCTAAACCCTAAACCCTAAACCCTAAACCCTAAACCCTAAACCCTAAACCCTAAACCCTAAACCCTAAACCCTAAACCCTAAACCCTAAACCCTAAACCCTAAACCCTAAACCCTAAACCCTAAACCCTAAACCCTAAACCCTAAACCCTAAACCCTAAACCCTAAACCCTAAACCCTAAACCCTAAACCCTAAACCCTAAACCCTAAACCCTAAACCCTAAACCCTAAACCCTAAACCCTAAACCCTAAACCCTAAACCCTAAACCCTAAACCCTAAACCCTAAACCCTAAACCCTAAACCCTAAACCCTAAACCCTAAACCCTAAACCCTAAACCCTAAACCCTAAACCCTAAACCCTAAACCCTAAACCCTAAACCCTAAACCCTAAACCCTAAACCCTAAACCCTAAACCCTAAACCCTAAACCCTAAACCCTAAACCCTAAACCCTAAACCCTAAACCCTAAACCCTAAACCCTAAACCCTAAACCCTAAACCCTAAACCCTAAACCCTAAACCCTAAACCCTAAACCCTAAACCCTAAACCCTAAACCCTAAACCCTAAACCCTAAACCCTAAACCCTAAACCCTAAACCCTAAACCCTAAACCCTAAACCCTAAACCCTAAACCCTAAACCCTAAACCCTAAACCCTAAACCCTAAACCCTAAACCCTAAACCCTAAACCCTAAACCCTAAACCCTAAACCCTAAACCCTAAACCCTAAACCCTAAACCCTAAACCCTAAACCCTAAACCCTAAACCCTAAACCCTAAACCCTAAACCCTAAACCCTAAACCCTAAACCCTAAACCCTAAACCCTAAACCCTAAACCCTAAACCCTAAACCCTAAACCCTAAACCCTAAACCCTAAACCCTAAACCCTAAACCCTAAACCCTAAACCCTAAACCCTAAACCCTAAACCCTAAACCCTAAACCCTAAACCCTAAACCCTAAACCCTAAACCCTAAACCCTAAACCCTAAACCCTAAACCCTAAACCCTAAACCCTAAACCCTAAACCCTAAACCCTAAACCCTAAACCCTAAACCCTAAACCCTAAACCCTAAACCCTAAACCCTAAACCCTAAACCCTAAACCCTAAACCCTAAACCCTAAACCCTAAACCCTAAACCCTAAACCCTAAACCCTAAACCCTAAACCCTAAACCCTAAACCCTAAACCCTAAACCCTAAACCCTAAACCCTAAACCCTAAACCCTAAACCCTAAACCCTAAACCCTAAACCCTAAACCCTAAACCCTAAACCCTAAACCCTAAACCCTAAACCCTAAACCCTAAACCCTAAACCCTAAACCCTAAACCCTAAA
>NC_052394.1:23983398-24116981 GCF_009389715.1 Phoenix dactylifera | reverse complement strand
CGACGTCTCCCTGATCGGTGGGCCCGGACTCGTCGGTCGGCGTCGGAGGCACCTCCTTACGGGACCTCTTCGCCGGTGGGGCCCCGCTCGGAAGAGCTCGTTTCCTCCTCTGGGCTGCTTCCAGCAGGGACGCCCTACCAACAGCCTTTGTCTTCACCGACCGCATGACGTCGTCGATCTCTGCAAAAAGGACGGGATAGTCGGAGACGGAGAAATCAAAGGAAAGAACGGGACGAAAGAAGGGAAAAAGTCAAGAAAGAATCGGTGGCGGACTCACGGTCGGTGGGAACCGAGCTCAGACCGACATTCACCAAAGTATCCTCGGAAATAAGGCGGGCCACCGGGGGGAGCTGGCCCTCGGCAACCAACCCCTTCAAGGCGGCCAAGCCATCGGACTCCTCCCTTGACAGTCTCGATAGGCCGATCGGAGACTTCATCGGGGTCTCCCAGGTCGCCCTGATTTCCCAAGAGGGATCTGCATCAACAAAAAAAGAAGCGCTCCTTCCATTTGTGAATGGAGGTAGGAGCCTCCTTGACAAGGCCGCATCCTCGCCGCGCTGCGAAGCACCACCACCCTTTGTCCTGGGGGTGGCCGCTCAGGCTGTAGAACTCCCAAAAAACATTCAGGGTGGCGGGGATCTCGTGCATACGGCAGAGAACCTGGAAGACCGTCAGGGCCCGCCACGAGTTCGGCACCAGTTGCGTCGGTGCCACTCTTAAACCCCGTAGCACCTGCATGACCAAGTCCGAAGGGGGAAAGCGGAACCCGGCCTAGAGAATGCCCTCATTGATGGCAATCTTCCCTGGAGGAGGATGGGACATCCTCTCCTCAGGCCCCGGGAGCGTGGCGTTGCAGGCCTCGGGAAGGTGGTACCGAGCCACGAGTCTGTCTAAGTCTGTGGCGACCAGCTCCGACTTAATTTGGTCTGCCCTCACTTCGCCCATTCCTAATGGCCAATAAACCTACGGTCAGGACGGGGACAGGAAGGGGGGAAAGACCGGAGCGACTGGAGTACACTAGTATAAGAGGGGAAAGTATGGAGAGCCCTAAGCTGAAGAATGGGGAAAACTCACCGGAAAAGAGGTAAGAGCGGCTCCGAGAGCGCCAAAGGAGAAACGAGCGAACAGTCCGACGGCAGCAACAGCAGCGCAAAGGGGAAACTTGAAAATATCTGTAAAGAAGAAGACGGACGGGGAAAGGCCCCCGATTAAATAGGCGGAAAGGCAAGTGACGCCTCAATGACGCCAGAGGACGCCTGGCTGCCGAAGGGTCGCTCGCGCCCCAAAGGCGAATCGACACCATTAAGGAAGGATGTCCGCCGAAATCCTCAGACTGCCGGGTCAGCAATAACCGCCATACGCCATAAAAAGAGCGGGGAGCTCGAAGCGCGCGCGCCTCTCCGAGGAACGGCGGCAATCCCGAAACATCACTCCCTTCACCTGTTCCCCTTCTGGTTCCAGGCTCGGAAGTGGGGGGCTACTGTTACGGGGGAAATAAGCCGCCATGCCCCACGTGACCGGCACGCGCGCCCAGGAAGACTACGGCTGCCCTTTGATCCAGCGCTCCGACCCCAAGTCAGACATCCTCGGCTCCGCAGCCCGACCCCGAGTCGGCTGCCCTTTGATCCAGCAATCCGACCCCGAGTCGGATATCCTCGGCTCCGCAGCCCGACCCCGAGTCGGCTGCCCTTTGATCCAGCAATCCGACCCCGAGTCGGAGATCTCTTGATAATGACAGGCTATTCCCCAGAGGCACGCCGCGGCCTCCTGCTCCACTACTCCCTGCAACGGCCGTATCCGATGCTGCTCCACGATCTCCTGCATCAGCCGTACAAAGCGGAGCCCCACTATGCCCTGACGTGGCCGTACCCGGTGCTGCTCCACGACGCCCTGTAACGGCCATGTCAGTGGCCACACCATCGTGCCCCACGATAACGAACCCCCCTGAGAGACCCCCCAGCCAGGTATATATGCGGCTGGGGGGAGAAAGGGGGGAGGTGAGCAATATCTCCCAGAGCACTCTCTTACTTGCAATTATCACCTCTCCTCCTCCTCCAATCTCCTCTGACTTGACCGTCGGAGGGCCATCACCACCCTGGTGGTGGTGCAAGGCTTGTTTGCAGGTTTCTTGGCGGAAGGTGGAGCGCAGCCAACGCCAACCAAGACAACTCAGACGGAACCCCGTTCACACCGCAGTGCCAATCGTTCACGGTTTGGACCACCAGCAACAATATATATTAAAAGTTTGCAGTACAACCTTCAAGTTTGAAAACCAAAAATACAGAACTTCTAGGCTATTCATATGTACAGAAGTATATAAGCTTCTCCAAAAATACGAAGCTCTGTAACAAAATAAAAACATGTCTGATGGCGATCACTGGTGAGGATCTGAAAGAAAGCGAAACATAAACAGATGTGAGCTACACGGCTCAGTAAGTAATCCTGCATAATCCTACCGGATCAACCAGTAGACTAAACATGTAAATCAGGGTTTTGAGAAGCTGACATGCATGTTTATCTAAAAATCATCCTGGCATAATAAGTATGCAATTTAAACAAAGCAGTAGTGCAAATCACAAAATTTTTCATAAAATATGCATATGAAACCGTGCCCCCAGCATGCCGTGGTCCTTTTTCTCTCGGATGCTACTACGAAGTCCATTCGGCCACTGGCGGGGCCAGCTAGTCATTCTCGGCCACTAGCAAGGCCAGCGAAGTTATTCTCGGCCACTAGCAAGGCCAGCTCAGTTGCATTCGATCAGTAGCATCTTTGAGCCCGTTACAGTGCCTCTTGGCTAACTAAGACTTTATAAACTTACATGCATGATTAAAATATCAGTATCATCATGTCGCATACATAGCCATAGCTTCTGGGATCATGCAAGTTACTTATGCATTGTAACATATCAGGCATGAAACATATATACTTAAAATAAATGCTTAGGAAACATTAATAACATAATATGATCCATAACAGGATTAGGACAGGTTACTTACAGTGATTCGCCTTTCTCCTAGGTCTCCTGCGTCCTGGTGACGAGTCCTAAGTCACCTGGATTTTTGTCATAATAACAATATATTATTTTCTTTTCTACCTGAAATTTAGCCCAAGACTAATTCCTCTGTATTGGGGTCTTGGCTGGGCTCATAAGTCTTAATTGGCCTTCCGATTGGCCTAAGCTTAATTCCCAGCTTAATTGGGTTTAATTTTGGTTTAATTTATAGTCTGGCTTGTCCAGACTTAGCCCAATTTGCTTGGGCTCGGGTTTAGTCAAATTTGGCTAAACCCTTTCCCTCTTTTTTTTTTTTCTTTTTCTTTTTCTTTTTTTTTTCTTTTTTTTTTTTCTTTGGGCTTAACGGGTTGCGGGTTCGGATTCGGATCCGACCCGCGAACCCGTTATTGGGTTCTTTCTCCCCCCTTCCAGAGGCTTCCGCCTCTTCACCTTCCCGACCCCCTCTCCCTCATCCGGCCGCTCTCTCTCTCTCTCTCTCTCTCTCTCTCTCTCTTTTCTCTCCGTCGTCTCCACCGAAACCATACCTCCGGCCGGCCCTCCGGCTCCCCTTCTTCTCCTCCGGCCAGATCTGTGGCCTTCCCCCTCTCGGTCACTCCCTCTCTTTCCCTCTTCTCTTCTTTGTCTCTACCGAAGCCCATGCTTCCGGCCCTCTTCTCCGGCTCCCCTTCTTCTCCTCCGGCCAGATCTGTGGCCTTCTTCTTCTCCTCCGGCCGGATCTGCCGCCTCCTCCTCCTTCCGACCTTCACCGAACCCTCCCCGGCCAGATCTACCAGCCCGGAGTGGTGCTTCCCCTTCGGGGCGGCGACGGTGGGAGGCCGGCCCTTTCCCTCTCCTTCGAAGTGATGCCGGAGGAGAGGAGAAGAGCCGGGAGGTGGGATCGAGGCCGATCTCCTCCGGGAGAACTTCTCCGGCTCCGACCACGGCGAGGTAAGGCCGTGGTCCGCGGTAAGTGCCCCCTCTTTTTTTTTTTCTTTACTTTGTTCTTCTTCCTCTTCCGTTTTCTTCTTTTTTTTTTTTTTTTTTTTTTTGTGGGAGTCTCGCCACCACCTCTCGGCCGGCGGAGAGGTGGGGCTCGGCTGAGGCTGGCGGCCTTGAGGCCGCGTTGGTCGCCGGCACGGCAGACCCGGCGGCCCTTGGCTGCCCCTCAGCCCTAGGGCAGCCACGGCCGGGGCCTGTCACCCGCAGGCCGAGTCCGGCTGGGCTCGGCCCGGGTGGCGTGGGCTCGGCTTGGGCCGTTCTCAGGCCGGCCCGCGGCCTGTTGGTCCGGCCCGCAGCCTGTGGGTCCGGCCCACGGCCCTCCTCCTGTTCTTCTCTCCCGTGCCGGTCTCCTTCTCTCTCTCTGTGCCAGTCTCCTCCCCTCTGTTTCATCAGAGGGGAGAATACCCTACAGAGGGGTATCTCCACTCCTAAAATTTTATTATTTAACCTAAGGGCCACTTACCTGGATTTTTGCTGGTTACCGTTGGGCCGTTCCTCCCCCTCGTAGTCCCTCCTTCCTCTTGGAGCTTCAGGGCTCTTCCGCCTTAGGCTCCAGGGCTTCGACTCTCTCTCTTTCAGTGTTCTTGGGGGCCTCCGACTTAGGGTTGCCGGCAGGGACTTAAATAGTGGTTTAGAAGATGAGACCCCCCCCTCTGAGAGGTCCCATCCGTTCCATGCCTCCCCTCTCCGGGAATGGCCGCCGTCCCCCCTGTCTCCGGTGCGCCGGCATCGGCTGCCAGCAGGGGTGGGGGTCACCCTTCCCTGTCGGTCTTATCCCTTCGTACTGGCTACAGTATGATTTTTTTTTTTTATAATAATCATTATACTTGCTACAGTAAAATTTGGGCCCAACCCTTAACTGGGCCTATTTTTCTATTGGGCCTAGTAGGTTGTGGGCCCGGACATTACAATAAGTAGCGGAGAGATAAGTAAATTCCAGTCATGCTCAGTTAATTTTTGGAATATTGTCCATGACTTATTGTAAACCTGTCTCCTTTTGTCATTTGGTTCTCATTGACTTTTTTTTTCTCCTTTTTCTGCTGATAGTAGCAACAAGCAGTGCCCAAAAGGATGATCTAATTTTTTTTTTTTTCAGGCAAAACTATTCTATATATAAGCTAAAGAGAAACAATAGGAGAGAAAACAAGAGTAATATATGAGGAATTATCATCAATAACTGCCTTTGTGCATCAACCATTCTCATTTGCAGTGTCGCCATTGAGGTGGTTCCCTGTGCAGAATCTTTTGGAGACAAATCGGAGCTCGGTATCCCTTTTAATGGTTCTGACATGACATCGCCAGTAGCTAGGAAAGTTACCACTTCGATGATTGTGATATCTGGAAGGCCTTTCAGTTTTGAGCCAAAACTGTTGGAGATGGATGCTCTGAATGCCGCTTGGCGACATAGGGGGAACGACTTAGATTCTGCTTCCAGATCATGAGTTTGAGGGAGGGTGAGCTGCAGCGACATGGTTTAAACAAATATGTCGCAAACGGATGCTGTGCATCTGTCGACGTATGACCCCCTGTTTTCACTTGAATTTGGGTTGTCAAAATGGTAGTTGGCAACAAATTTCTGTAATAGTTTGCGTTATAAGTAACACAATTAAATACTGGCCTTCTGCTGTAAGATCTCGAATTGTCTCTGAGCTGATTGTGTTTGTCTTCTAATTAATCATACACAAGTTCGTGCCTGTCGATTGTATCAGTCGCTTCATCAGTTTAACAAACCCTTTTTTCCATTTGGATGCATGCTTCTTGGCGATTTTAATTTGTAGTTGATATTTGTACAAGTTGAGATACCACGTACTGGATGGTTAAAAATTTCATGCATCTCAAACCTTGGTTTATGGTGATGAGTAGTAAACCTATGAAGTAGGAGTCACCAGATTTCTCTTAGTGGCCAATGAAGAAAGCAGGGAACCTTGCGTACCTGCGCTCCAGCCTTAAATCCTCAATCATATACGACTGGCGAAACCCATTTGAAGGGCTCGGAATCAGAATAAAACGGAAAGTTAGGACACGATGTTCAAAAGTATAAAGGTGTTGGACCGCATACGTCGTAATGGCCGATCAAAGCTAGAATAAAGTGGAGCGAAGTGCTTTTCTAATGCAAGTTGCAGAAAAGGATGCAGCATCTTTCCAAAAAGAGTGGCCAGTTTTGTCATTTAGGTTGCAGAGGGAACAGGGAAGACCACTTTGCTCATGTTGCATTGAATCCTCCTTTTTATTGCCCAAAGTGTGGGGCCTAAATAATTTGCAAGTGACTCGCTCGCCCAGGCACCATTCTTCCTGATGGTCGCAGCCACAGCAGCAATGGCAGTTTCAGCAGCGAAAGCAGTGCCAGCTGCTAAAAATGGGAGAAAAAAATATGGAAGAAAAGAAACACCAACCACCACCATCACCACATCCACAGCAGCAAGAGGCTCTACTTTATTCTCGTTGTCGCTGTTAAAACAGCCAAGTCAATTAAGAATTGCCGACAGTAGGAAGCAACTATTCTGTAAGATAATATGGTGGAATCAACATTCACTCAAAGTCAAAAGCTCAGCGGAGCCGATAGGAAGACTTGGGTTGGCAAGCAGAGATGATGCATATGACCCTCCTCAGGCATGCAAATCCACAGGTAAACAACGGGCGATTAGTAAATTGGATGATGACAAATCGACAGAATGTTGGATGCTGCATCTAGTAGGATTTCACTCAGCTCGAGTTCACCTGCTCCACTTGACCCACAATAATATGGATTTAGGCTTAAGGTTCTTAGCTTCTTAAGACCAACTTCCCGACCGCATAACAAGGAAAGTTGGTAAAAGAAAGATTTCAAATCATAAAGTGCAGCATGAGGTTCACTAATTAATTGTCCCATGTAGCTTTCCATCATTAGGTACAGTATACATTATACCAAGATACTCTTGCCGTCTGCTCAAGGAAAGCATGTAATTAATTAGATTAAGATTCCAGTTCAGAAAGAGTTGAGAGAACATTTGAGGCCCACAAACCATGGATTAACCCATAACAAACATACATTCTTTGGCACTAAATTACATACTCGGATGATAAGATAGGCTGCATAGAGATTTGATGCATTTTAGCTAGAGGCAAAAATGAAACAACAGACAACCGGAGTAATATCTTGTGTGTGTTCATCCACTTCTATACAAGAGATCAACCTATGTCCTAGGGTGCCTTCCTGAAGAGGATAAAGAGCGGAACCAGGGAAAGGAGAATGGATGAAGCATGAGATGCTTATCAAGTGGAATGCAGACTCAGCACCAACTATTTTTAATGGTCGAGCTCAGTCAACAATGTCATATTAGAGGATTAAAACAGTAAACCTAAAGACTATGGAGACAGAATCTCTGCATGAGGGTCAAATTCCATCCAAAGAGAGCAACCAGAAGCATTAAGTGGATGCACAAGGGAATACTCTCTGAGTGTGACTAAGACAAGTTGAGCAATGCACATGACACGCATAAACTAGTTTAGCATTTGGGGTCAGAGCCTCCACATTTGCACAAAACCTCATATAAAGTGTAAATTGAACAGGATATCATTGCCGTAGAACTCCAGTTGAGGGTTACTGCAAACAATGAATAGAGAATTGGAAGTATTCCACAAATTAGTAACTACTCTGCAGGATAAAATGGATACAGCAGTAAAAATCTGCGGAGACTCGGACACATCTTTTACCAGAAAAGGTATTTATCCATTGTTTTGAATATTGTTTATAAAAGAGCCAGTGAGAGGAAGATGCCGTGTAAAGCTCAAACTACATAACAATGTGACAAAGGTCAATAAGCCATGACTGCTGCAAATACATATGACAGATGAAATAAGAAATACTAACATAGACAGCTAAATCATTTGACTCTGGACTTTCCAGTCTATCTTTATACCACAACAGCTTACATACAGATCCGCTTAAAACATCTGAGAGACAACAAGCAAGCAACATGACATAGGCCTCCAATTCGTACCTCAACAATCGTACCATGAAGTATGCACATTCTCCACGAATCTGAAGCTAGCTTCTTCTGGCCAGCACCCGAACAGGAAAGGCTGCCATAATACTCCTATGCAGATCTCTTGGAAACTAAGCACTTAACCAAGAGAAGTCTTCATAAGGGGTATGATACCTACACGAGCATGGAGCATTCTAAGCTAAGACTATCAGATGGCAATGCGACATCAAGTGAATGTCTTGATGCCATTATATTCTTGAGTTCTGTACCTTAGAATGGCAAATTATACAAAGAAGAAAAAGAAAAATCATAAGGCCCATCTACGAAAATATCACAGTATTGACATATTGACAGCATTGGAAATACATACTCTATCATTCCATTTCAGCCCCAAAAGGCCTGAATTTAATGATCCAAGTAACCCCATCCCCTCCCCACTCCCCACCCAAAAGATGTCCATAGACAATTATTGTCTACAGGAGTGCACATTCTCCATTTTCTTATCCATGAGGGTGCATTTGAAATAGCATACTATGGTCTGCAACCATTGAATCTTGAAGGATGCCCCTTTGAGAATTTTGAGCTGGTAATTTCATCCCATATGAAGTAATTTCATAAGGTGGGTGCATGAATGGATTACCATGTGCCGATGGGCTAAAGACAGCAGCTGCTTCATTAGGCTGATTTGAATCGACTATGACCGAGAACTGGTCAGAGATTCCAGTGGTAGCAGCAGAACTCGATCGCTTGGCAAGCATGGATGCCTGAGATGGTGAAGGAGGCCCATTGTTCAGCAAGTTGACCGTCGTGATGTCATGGATGCTGGACCTCCTCTTATCTTTTCCACCTGAATTGAGCCTGATGAAATACTTTTGTGCATGGCTAGCCACTTGGGTAGGCGTCCTGGTGGTGACAAAATTGCGTGATATGTTTCTCCAATCCCCTTTCCCATATTTCTGGAGACCCAGTAGAAATAGCCTGCCAAGCAAAATTTTTCACCATCAGCAAATATGATCCCAGAAACAAACTAAGCTAGTATCAGAACTAACATCAAACGTAAAAATCCCATTGTCCCTCTTAAGGACTACTTCCTGCATCCAGATCAAAACATAGATGGATACTTAAATGCACATTAGTAAATTATCAAAACAAGGGCAGCATCTGCAAGATCACATCATTTTAGTTTCCAAAAAAAAAGAAATAATAATTAAAGATGATGATGTACATGGTATAATCTTCTCAAACACATGCAATCATGTTAAAATGCCATGACAAACGGGGTTTAAACGGGAGTTTACTTGTGCTCCTCTTCAGTCCAAGGGACTCCTTTCTTCCTCTCCTGATCCGGCCTCCCTCCTGACCTCTTCCCGCCGACGCAGTAGGATGGCTTCAACCGTTCATACCCATGGCTGTTCTCCCAATCCAACGTAAAAGACGAAGAGCTGTAGCCAGGAAACGGGATCAGCCCAGCTTCTATGTGGCTCACGTCGTCCTCCAAGTCCTTGTAATGGGAGATGATATCCCGCACCGACTTCCCCGGGATCATGGCCGCCACCCTCTCCCATCGGTCGGGGGTGTCCCTGTCGAAGCGCGCTAGGGCATCCTCGAAGCGCTTGTTCTCCTCTTGGGTCCAAGCCCCGCTCCTCTTCGGGCCGGGAAGCCAACTTGAGTTGGGGAAGTACGGGGCCCTTGGGGTGAGAACTTCCATCCAAGAGTTCGTCACCATTTCCAGGTCTTCTGATCGTTTATCTACTCAAAATCAAACCTTGGACGGATTCTCCGATAGCAGAGCACACAGAGGGCAGATCCAGTGGAAGCAACGGGGGAAAGTTATAGTTTTTCCCGAAGGAATCGGAACAGATAACCCACCCTTCCGAAACTAAAGAGAATCTATAAACAAATTCTGCAAAGGATAGACCTCGATCAGAAATCAATCGAATACTCAATTCAAGAACATTTCTTTTACTGAAAACAAGGAGAGAGTCTCAACCATCGATGGATTACAAGGACAAAAAACCCAAAATTTCAAGTCCAAAACATGAACCTAAAGCTCCCACGGAGTACCTATTCAAGAAGAACGCGAACCCAAAACCCCTGCAAACCCCCGGACCACCCACCAGCAGAGAGAATTCGATCAGGGTAAAAGACCAGAGAGCAGCAGCAATCGAGTAGCCAAGAGGGTATAGACCCAACTTTGGATGTGAATCCGAGGAGAAGAAGCGAAAAAAGGAGGCGCAAGAGCAATCTTTGGATGTATAAAGGGAGCAGAAAGAAGGAAAGAAGGGGAAAAAATAGGGGTGGGGGATGCAAGGAAGGAAGGGATCCAAACCCCGATCTATTCCTCTCCACCGTCTCTTTATTTTATTGTTTTTATCTTGTTTGGAGATCTAAAAACAAAGAAAGTGGAAAGGAGGGAAGGAAGGCTGCGATTGGGCCGTCGAGGAGTTTGTGGCCACTCATCCACAGATTCTCCCCGCGGTTTCTTTACATGCAGACTGGCGGACGATCATCAAACCGCTTGCTCCGAAGACTGAGTATATATTATTTTGGTTAAATAAATCTCAAATCCTCATATTATTTTATGAAAGATAAAAATTATTTCCTTTCTTTCGAAGATTAACTATATATTATTTCGGTTAAATAAATCTCCAGTCTCATGTTATTTTGGAAAGATAAAACTAATTTCCTTTTCGTGGATGACTAGACTAATTATAACTAACAATTATTATTGTTTAACTGAGCACATCTACAATTCTCCCATTAACTGAGCTGGAGAGCAAATTATTTGTAGAAATTGAAGTATCATGCAACATTATATAATTTTTTTAAATTTTTATTTTATATTGGCTCAAATAATCATCACTTTTTCTTTTTTTTTTATCGCTTGGACAAGCATTTCAACTTCCTCATCACTACTGTCCCTTCTCCCCACCTATTTTTGGCCTCCCCACCAATATGACAAGATGCCTCCATTAATGAAAGCTCTTATGTTTGTCCTTTGTTCGATAAAATTTAATGAAGGACGGAAGAGTGGATTAGCGAAGTTTGTTCCGTGCATCGCTCAGAAGATTTGGACGTTTTGGCTCGGGTCCTCGCAGTTTGCCTACGTCACCTATTATGAAAAAAAGTATTTCAAAATTTAAATGCTTAACCTCCTTTAAGTTGAAAGATGTTGCAATTGCTGGAATTCAATTTTGAACAAGGATAAAATATCCTACAATCATTATATTTATAATTTTTAAAATTATAATAACTATTATAAATATTAATTATTTATATATATCTAAAACTTTCTTTAGTAATGAAATTGAATTTTTTTACTTCTTTTAGTAATTTTTGCAATTCAAACTTTTCTTGTCACAATTTTTATGTTAAATCTTTTTCATTTGAACAATCAATACCTTTGAAAGAAAGTTCTAATTTTCAAAATCTAAAATGTATGAATAAATAGATAAATTCAGGATTTTTAGGTTTAAAATATTCAAATATAATCTGCATTAGATGCAAGCATAAGGATTCATGGCAATTATACATAAATTACAAAATATGATTGCGGATATAGATTAAGTGGTTTCGAAACATACAAATAATTGGATCTCTTGCAAGTAACGTGGCATTTGGAATTGTTGTGCCAAATATTTATACACTTATGGGCCCTAAAATATAATTCAACACCTACAAAATACAATAACTGCAAAAAAAAAAAAAAAAAGCTTTGTGAATTCAAATGGTTCAGATTTACATGAGCAATGAGCCATGCCATTGCACATTTTTGACCTAACAAAATATGTAAGTTCGAGATTACAATATAATAATTTTTATGTATGGAATTAAAACATCAGGTATATAATCTAGAATCAATAAAAAGATATTTTTTTATTTCTCAGGGTGGTAAGATCACATGCTTAGCTCGTTGGTCTTATGATTAAGTCTTTTTAGTTGAAAGATAACACCTTAATTTTGTTTTTTTTTTGAGCTAAACGTAGACACCACATCATGATTTTAATATTAATCGCCATTTTTTGGGTTCCTAATTTGGTTGGAGCCCGTCCCAATGCTCTCAAACATGAAAAGTTGAGAACCCCATAGTTCGAACATGTGGAGTTCAACCTGGACAAGTTTTGCTATAGGAGAGCCTATGAGCTTCAACAAATCAATCTTTACCTTAAAAAAAAAAAAACTTCAACAAATAAATCAACCCAAACACTTTGGAAAAACATGATGAATACAGGAGAACTTATATCACGCAGACCAACTATTTTTTACAAGATCAGCAGATATATATGGCAATTTGCCCTATCTCTTTATGTATTCAATCCAACCTAATTTTAATAAGGTGGGTTTTATTTGATATAAAATAAATCTTTATAGTCATGTGTACAGCAGAATTATCAGACGATTAACAATATAGTCATGTGCTAGTGAAGTACATAATAATGAAAGGAAGCGTCAAAACCATGACCAAGAACATTAATGAGTTTGCGTCCTCTTTTTTTTTTTTTTTTTTTGCTAAAGATGAGTTTGTGTCCTTTGCAGGCACCATTGGCCGCCATTCTGCTTTGGTCTTTATTTACTTATAACAAAGAAAAGGAAAGGTTATGGAAATTTGTACCTGTATATGAAACTGGGTCAGATTTTTTTTTTTTTATGGAGAAAAGGAAACAAAATGCCAAACAAAACGTATTTATTTATTTATTTATTTATTAAATTATAATCATAAAAATCTTTATAGGGCCGTTGGTGTTTTATTTATTTATTAATTATGAAAACTGGTTATAATAATCTGAATAGGGCCCGCGATGGCATCCGCCCAACTTGCAAGTTCACCGCGTGGCTTTCGAGTCAGAGAATCCATTTAATATTTAGAATGGTAGGTCTAACCGTAACCATTATGAGGTCATATTTTTCCAATTCTAGGTATCGATAGAAGTATACATCGGATGATCGGAGATCCAGCCGCGATGATCGCATTTAATGATTCTGATCATGAATCTCCGGTCGTCCAGATCGAACTTAATACAGGAACTGGGCGATTTGAATGCCGTCCCGTCCCATCCCCACCGGTAATTGCGAGGCCCGGGTGAATAGGTTAAAGGGCGTGAAGCCCGTGGTCTCTAAATTCGTTGTTCTTTAGCGACCCTCTCGTTAACGAACGGTCAGGAAACCATGTGCGTGATGCAGCAAAATGGCAGGAGTGGGCCCTACCTTGTTTCCATAAATGGAAAAGAATCTTTGGTTTTCCGCACACTGGGGACGGCCAAAGTGTCACGTTCGAGCGCGGATCCCCTGCGGTGCAGGATTTCAGTGCTGCAGTCGCCATCAAAAAAAAAATGGACGGTCATCAACAGCAGGCACCGAAGACCGCGGCAACACCGCGCCCCGCAGGGCACCCTGGGCGGTTAGCACTTGGCGCGCTCCGCTAGCCGTGTTTCCGCACTTAAGATCGATCACATTTTAGTAGTTAAATCAATGTTCCTTGCCGCCATCTCTGACCTTATTATTTTTTTTTTTTTTTTGGTGATGCCGATCTTTGCCACCTCTAACTGCTGCCATTAACAGAGTTTCAAAAAAACTAATTGAGTCGGACACAGACATCATTCCATCCATTAAGCTGGGAGTTAAGGTACCATCACATCTAATCCAATAAGATGGGGAAAGGAGAAGATTCCCCTTGCCCGTGGGGGGTGCATTAAGTGGAGGAGGCCACCACTCCAGCTATTCAACTAGAGGGGGGCTGGGGACTCGAGGTGGTCCAGCCTGTTCTCGTTATTGGGTTGGGATCCACTTGGGGAAGGTGGGCGTGGGGTTGCTGCCCCATCATCAGAAAACCATGAAGCCCAGCTCATCATCATCTCCCCACTCTTATAAACGCAGACAAAGGTAAAGGCAAACTCAAACACAGACACCCTCTTGTTCACGAAAAGCTTGTTGGACTTTTGGCGCACTCACCAAATTAAGAGCCTTGTTGGTTGGGAAACAATAGAAACAGCTCGCTTTCCTCGATTTGTTTCACTTCACACCAAGAGATGATGTTCTTCTTTCCTTCCACTATTATTAGCGTAATGAAAGAAGGATCTTAGAATCGTGCCGACAAGTGGGCCCGCAATATAAAAAACTATATTCCAGAGGAAGCCCAGTGGACTCATGGGGATGTGGACACCGAAACAATTTGTCGCCCTAATGCACGAAGTGAGTTTGAGATCTGATGCAATTTGGGTTCAAACTAGTCCACTAGCGTACCGTTAATCATAAGAATCCATTTTGTGACAGCGATTCAGCACTTCAAGCCCATAGTGGATGTGCAGGATGGTTTGATTTATTAGGTTGCGTCTAGTCACGGAATAAAATTGAAGAGAACAAAAAAGTTGTTCTTTTTTTTTCGATTTAGAGGATGAAAAAAGTTATTGGGGCACTGACTGTAAAAAGGGGCGGATTTATTCTGCAGGATAAGTGCCTTTTGACATTAAGTTGCAGGGAATAAAGCGAGGGAATAGATTATATTTAATATGCTCTGGAATTCGTGATAATTTTGATTTTTGTCGCAAAGACAAAATTACCTTCCCCTTTTTTCTTGTATACCTAACAGTGGAAAGAAAAAAAATGGAGAGATAATATAGCAATTAGCTTATGATGTGGGAGGAAATGATCTATTCCATCCTTTTATATGGAATAGACTTATTCTTCAAGTGTCGGGAATATCTTCTTATGCATCGTAACAAGGGAATAGGTTATTCCACGGGGTCTAACGGATGGTTCCGCTGGATAAGGGAGCGAATAGGGGAGTTATCCCTCTCTCGTTCCCCATCCAAATGCTGCTTTAAAGTCGATGACTCATGATCGTGGAAGTGGTTCGGCTATTTCATTTTATATGACGTATGTAGCCCCGGGAGTTGACTTTAGAACACCGGCCATTACACCGAGATCCACAAGCCAAGTCCATCATACATGTCGCAAAGCCAATCTCATGACAGCTGGGAAAGTACATGGTCCGAGGCTCCGAGCTGACATAAGATGACAGCATTATAAAACTTGTCAACGGAGCTTTGACCCATCAGCTTAATTACCAAGATATCTCGTCTCCACAAATTAGAAAAGCAACTCTTATTCCGCTATCAAATTCATCAGGAAGTTCGACAGGATGGTAAAGCCCATTTGACCGCCATGCCATCTTCTCGGCGCACGACTGCATGTGCCGGATTTCTGAACTCAAACCGGAGAGGCTGCATTTTTACCATATTTTTCATATGGATTTTATTGCATTTTTTACTTACCTAATTATAACATGCTACAAAATGGTTTTGGTTTTCTGCTGATAGAAGATGCATAGATGTGTTTCTTAGAATCATTACATAAGGATATATATCTGGACACGAGACCGTAAATCTCCATGGAAACATGCTTCTTTCGTAATAATCCCAAGTTTGAAGTAGATTTCGCATAAGAAGCATAAGATTACGCATTGATGAGTGTCAATAATGTCTTTCATTATCCTTTAAATTGTTGACAATTGCATTCAAACAACGATCAAATTATATTCGTACATAATTCAATCAATCCAGAAAAAAGGAAAAGAAAAAAGAAAAGCACTCCAAGATTAAAAAGGAGTCCTAGATTATTTCACCCTTGTACCTCTACGACTATTCCCGTCCCCCCTCTTTCTCACGGAACCGAACGACTCCTCTTCCGGACATTGGCTCTTCCCCCGATCCTAGCTTGAGAAAATTAGAGAGCATGATTTTTATTAGGTGGGCTTGGGCCGTCCCTAACAAGGTGGAAGATCTTTCGGGGGCGGTAGCAGAGACTCGTTCGGCCCTTTCCCGTTGTCCACCACAAACGCCATCTTTAGCCCCCACGTTGTGTGCACCTCCAAATGGCAATGCATGAACCAAACACCTGCATCCACGGCAAAGCATAAGAATTATATATATCCAGGCTGAAAACTCCTTCACTAACTGATATAACATGATGATTTGCGAACATTTTACAGACCTGGGTTATCCGCCCTGAATCTTATGGCAGTCCATCCCCCAGAGGGGACTCCGATGGTGTTCCTTTCAACGGGATCGACGAGATTGAACTTGGAGGGAGACCTCTTTGGATTATAATTCCCGAGACCCCTTCCGACCGCGAAGAAATTGAAGCCGTGCAGATGGATGGGGTGGTTCTCCGGTGCGATAATCCCCGTGTCCTGGAGAACCAGTTGCACGGTGGAATTGAAAGGAAGGCGATAGACCCGAGTCCCGGTCATGGTCCCCAGGTTCCTGGGGCCGCTGCCGGTGTAGTTGAAAGCTATCGGCGGCTTGCCCGGGAAGTCGTCGGTGAACACCCCACTTACGTTGAAATAATGAGCTTGGAGGATGGCGGTGGTCGGCATGGTGAAGCTCACGTTGTTCATGTCGGCCACGACCCGGCTCCCATTAACGCACGTCGGGCACGGGTTGACGCCCAGACCCACGGTGAAGAGAAGGGAGTGGTCCACCGTCGATGGCACTCTGGCGGGATACTGCTTGGAGTTTAGGCTGCGGAGGGAATCGATGAAGTTGGAGGCGACAGGGGTCGCATTCTGAGGTGGTGGTTTGATGGCGGTGAGGGCGGAGGCGGCCACGGTGTTGGTGTAGTGCACGACGGCCATGGCGGTCTGGTTGTCCACCGCGATCGGGGAGTCCATGAAAGGGGAGGCGGTGACCAGGTACCTGCCGGCCCCCTGATCGGCGGTGAGAAGGACGTTGGTGGTCTGGCCCGGGGTGATGAGTATGGTGTCGGTCTTGAAGGGCTTGGTGTAGGTGGCATCGACCTCGACGACGGTCATCTGGTGGCCGGCCACCCTGAAGAAGAGTTCCTCATTGAGAGCAGCGTTGACGATTCGCAGCATGTATGTCCTGCCGCTGTCCACTTTTAGCTGGAACCCTGCAACGAGGTCCACATCAGACGAAACTGCTTAAGGTGCATTTGCCACTGATGAATGAATCCCTTCTTCCGGGAAGAACAAAAAAAAAACCCAAGCATGCATACTACCTTTGGAAGCAGGACAAGCGGACATAGGGCCTGGATGACCGTTGATCGTGTGAGCATCGGAGACATTGGGTGCGAGACCGGATTTCAGAGCCTGGTTGATGACGGCTTCCGTGTCCGACTTCCACCATTCACCTGGAGTTTGCAGCAAGGAAACCATTATTAGTGGGAAACTGACCTCTTTTCTGCCAATTGTAATTTTATCAGGGAGGATCGGATTCATAATTCGTAAATGATACGAGGTGTCGACTTACCCAAGATGATGACCTCCTCCTTATGTGGAGTGGGGAAGGGATAGGGAACATGGAGCTTGGGCAAGATGACGATAGCACCGTGAACGGTGACCCTGAGCCATAGGATGTGCGCATGCCAGAAGAGGGTGCCCCTCTGGCCCGTGATGGTGAAGTTGTACACATAGCTGTTGCCTGGCTGAATCGGGCACTGAGTGATGTAGGCCGGCCCGTCGGCCCAACCCGTCCGAAGCTGCCTCACTCCGTGCCTGCAGGCCCAATTTACGACGCCTCATTACTTCGGAAAATCTTTTTATCATCTGTCTTAAGTGAGCCGTTTTGTGATTCGATCCCCACGAGGATGAAGAGTACTCACCAGTGGATGGTAACATTGTACTTGACATGGTTGACAACCTTGACGAGCACATTATCGCCTTCTCTAGCATACAGGGTCGGGCCTGGGAATCGGCCATTCACGGTCACGATCGGTTTGGTGGAGCAGAGACGGGTCGCATTTTTCATCACCACCTGCATAAGGCCCGCCGTGGTAGTTTAAAATTAAAGCTGATCCATGATTAGCTTTTGACTATGGTCAGATGTTGGGCTGGCCTACCGGCCCAAATAATGGATCGTCCCCTCAGAAAATGGAAAGTTTTATGGAAAACGGATGTGGGGTCATGAATAAGAATATGTGGAAGACTTTCGTCACAAAAGGTAAAAGATTAGAGAAAAAGTTCAAAAAGTATGGGCATTGTTAGATATAACAGTCTTTTTTTTAAAAAAAGAGAGAGTTAATTTTAATGTTTTACTTGGGTATGTAATACTCATAGGTTAACGAAGCATGCAATTAATATAGTGCATCTTCTCCACTACCAGCGACGCAGTCGGGATCTATCGAGAAGTTATTAATGCAGAAACAACGAAGCATGACATATTGTCAGCAAATTTCATGGCTGCACCTTTACAATGCCACCGAGGTTGGATTTGGAAGGCAACTACTTACATTGAACTTGTAGTGTCGAGTCCTCCCATTAACGAGCACTGGAAGCAAGCATGCCGCCAGCACCAAGGCTCTGATAAAGGACAACATCTTCCCTGTTCTTCTCTCTCTGTGTGTGTGTGTGTGGGGTACAATCGCTTTGCATACGAAGGACCGGCCATCGCATCCTTATAAGAGGATGGGGATTCTAGCTGCCAGGTCCTTTTTAATTTTAGGTGGCCGGGAACCTTGATCGACAAGGATTTGGTGGAATAACCAAACACTACCTCGGGATTACTTGAATCCCACATAAAGTTCGTATGTATCTTCGCTGGCGCGTGATGTCGCTTTCCATTGGTTAAAAGATCGGCTTCCTGTCGAAGCAATTCATGTAAACAAGTTAGCATTCACGAGACATGGTTAATTTTGATATTAGGAACCCAATTAGTTCGTGGCAAAAATAAAAAAATAAAAACATGAACAACAGAAAAATTTATATTAGACACGGACAAGTCTAATTTTTACCAACTGCAAATTGGAATATAATATAATATTTTCAATCTTTTAGATAAAATAAAGTAAGATCTTTTCATTTTTTTTGAAAATATAATAGATATTTTATCTTTTTTTAAAAAAAATAAATGATCAATCAAATATAAGCCAGTATGCCATTTTTATATGGCCAATCAAACATACAAAAACCATATTTCCGTCATCATATTCTAGCAAAATAGAAATTTTTTCCACGTGTAAAACGAGTCTTGGGATGGCTTGTCTTTAAATCTATTCCCTAGCTAGCTTGATGGTGCACTTGGATGGAAAGAACCGACCCGGTACGTATCACTAGCATGAGGTAGCAATTAGGTCATCCCTGGTTAATTAGTGGCTGCCTTCCGGTCGGTGTCGTCTTCTCGATCGGTAGCTGAACGCGTGGGTGGAAAGGATCAATATATCCCGGCCTGCTCTTCCATTCAAGCAATCAATCGAGCAACCGCAACCAAGATAGAGCTATCTTATCCACAAGAATACAATGATGCGATGGCAAATGTGAGGACTAATATTCCTCACTACTTACTTTCATTTCAGAGGTGAAGCATTGCATGCCCACTGGCCCCGCCTGCCGACTCGTGACAAAATTTGCTGCGGACGGAATGTTTCCTGTGGGAGTTTCTAATGGCTTTGTGCCGTCAATGCATTGCTCGATAAAATATGGTTGAAATGTGCCTATCCGAAGTATACGGGGGAGATTTCGTGCTAGTTTCGAAGCTAAGCTATCCATCTGGTGAAAGCTCGGTGGTGAGAGCTCCTCAACCATTGACGCCACTGACAGAAAACTAACTGGTTGTTGGATCTCACGCTTTGCAAATCCATGCTTCTCAATTGAAATTGTTAGGATGCTCGGACTGCTGGCTGGTTGTTGACTATAAAACAAAATCTCAATTTGGTGTTTTCACACCGACCAGAGAACTATTACATTGTCCCTATATGAAACACAACGATACGTCCCTCTTTAGTTCATCGATTATAATATTACATAACCTTAAATGACAATAATAGTGTTTTTTTCTATGAAAAGATGTTGGTAAGATATATAGCAATGCACTGCTTGGTGAATTTTCAGGGAGCAAGTGCTCTCAAATGTAACATTTTTAAATAAAGACTGACGTCGAAACTAGAAGGAATCCGAGCGCATTGCGTTCGATTCCAGGCAAGACAAGGGTGCCATGCTAAAATCTCTAGCTCAGCAGTGGCTTGATACAGTGACACATAAATAAACAAGTTTCCACACTTACATGGTGGACCCATTTATCTTTAGAGCAAAATAAATTTCTAAAATGCCGTTTGTGCCACTTTCAATTTTTATATTTTAAAATCAGAAAAATTATATTCATCTTTTTTGAAAATTTTAACTATGGACGTGTTGATATAATCTATTATTTTTAGAAACATAAATATGATGGTGGTGGCAGTGGAACTGCTAGTAGTGTTAAAGGCAACGGAGACAAAGATGGTGTTGGCTATGGGGTAGCAATAGTATCATGGATGTAGCGACAGTCGCTACAATGGCACGGTGATAGTGGTTGGGATATCGGTGAAGCTGCAGAGTCGACGATAATACAACAAAATGAGATAGAGGTGCCAATGATGCAGTAAGTAGAGCAATGGTGGCGGTAGTGAATATGATGATGCAATGGTAGTAGCGATGGTGGCAGAGGTGATGGCTGTGATGGCGATGATGTAGGATGGTAATGGTGGAGGCGATATTAGTGATGGTAGTGAAAAATAAGTTTCTTGTTTATAAAAATACTAAAAGTAAGAATTTCTTACTTTCAATTCTATAAAAAATAAAATATTTTTTAAAATAAAAAAATAATATTAAATATGTTTTTGGTATTATTTTTTATTTTTATTTTTTAATTATAAACTAAGAAAACCAATTAGAAGATAGGCAGCTTCACCGTTCCAACACCTCCATCATTTGATAGGGGCTAATAGGATTATTAAAAAAATACGATGATGAGCAATCTAATTCGAAATCATGCGTCTCCACGTGCTACAATCAACTATTTACTTATTTATTTTTTCCAATAGATTACTCAATGGAAGCATCCGGCATGAGCGATGTGATGTCTATCATTACTGCATATTTGGATCACAATAACTATTCTATAAATCTATTGTATCCATTGTATACAACTAAAATAGAAGCTTTATGACTCAATTAGATCAACAAGTCAAAAAAAGATTGGGCCACATTGTCAATTTTTTGCATATCAAATTTAAATTAATTATATATACTTAAATTAGTAAAATATGTTTTAGTAATTAAATTAGTAAAATATGTTGAGTTGTTGTTTGATTTTCAGACGAGAATTTTATAAAAGCAACATGATCTATTTTATAAGAGTTGATATTAATATGATATCATATGACACGATAATATTATTTTTTTTTGCCATCTTCTTTTATTAAGAACAACTGAATTGTCTTTATTAAATTTTGATCATTTTTTATTAGATTTTTTCAAGTATATACCTTTCTAAATATGCGTAATTGAATGAATACTTTTGCAAAATTGCTATTTGCATGTATATCCTTATATTTTTTTTATGCGGGTCTACATATAAGGATATTTTGGTCATTTTAAATTTAAATTATTTATTTTTTAACGATGTTAAATGGTATTAGTATATATATAAAAAATAAGTATTTTATAGGAGTACACACGCAAATAGTAATTTTATGAGAATATTTATATAATTTTGTATATTTTGAAGTGTGTATATATAAAAAATCTTATATTTTTATATTGTATTTTAAGAATCGTGGGAAGAAAAAGAAAAATAAGAAAACTAGATCACATGCATAGGTCATTCGTTAGTCCTAATCTGATCACTGGCTCCATGCCTTCATTATCGTCCAAAAACTTCCTCTCAAAAAATAATCGTCCGAAAACTGGAAATAAATATAAGAGATCGGTTTAGTCCGATCACAACCAGCGTCGAGTTAGGCTCAACGATAGAGTGGGAGAGATTTTTAAACCAGTGTGACTTCCTATCAGTTAAGTCCTACACTTTTTTTTTTTTTTTGGCCGTCTCACCTTCCTCGTTAGTCGTTACTCTTCCTCATCCTCTGCCTGTGACTGTCGGCACAGCAAACAAGGCATCCTTCGTCGCATTCTCCCACCACTGCCTCACACGGCGATCCAAGGCTACAACTCAACGGACTTCCAATATTAATGATCGGATTTCAATGCTTCCATTTTTTAAAGCACTGGGTTTGACTGGTCAGTATAATCAATTTCCGTCACCGTCCCACCGCTTCATAGGAACACTACGTTCTCTTCAGTGTCCCATATCCGACTGAATGGAAGAGTGTCGCTCAATTTGAAGCTGAAGCCCTTTTAAAAGGCTTAAGCGCTGACCGGACACCAAAATTCTTTCATGGCCCAGGAATCCCTATAAAAGAAAAGACTTAAAAAAAAAATACCACCTCATATTCCACATAGAATTACAGATACTATTCTATATTTTTTACTACTGCAATATCAATCCCGTATTTTGCATATTGCTATAATATAGTCCACCCTTTTTCCAATTTAGATATAGCTCATCGTATGTGCCTGCTTATGAGTTGATATGGAGTAGTTGTCTAATATGGACTCTTTCTCCTTTTTCTTTTTGAGACAAATGGAAGCTGACATGGTTCTCCTAGCGAAATTCTAACAAAAGAGCGCTCTTCCTCCTCCCCACCGCCTCTCCTCTATAATGCAAGTTCTTATTTCCAAAGATGGCCTCCCAAACCATTAGAATTTAGCGAGAATGAGGCTTTCCTATCCAAATGCTCCCTAACAGCTTTCTCATCCATAGCAAAACCTCTCTCCCTCAAAAGTTCTCATTCTCACCAAGCTCCCAACGCCACACCACCTGCAATACCTATCAACCAAATCGGTTAAGGTTGTCACGATTGGTAAATATCTCATGATGTGGTATATAGTCATCGACCTGGTCTTGATCTTGGTCAAGGTACCTAAACTTGGTATTGCCGACGTGTTCTACGTTAGAGTTAGCTGAAATACCATCCTAGCCAAACTGAGCAATAGGGAAAAGCCATGTGTTTCCTACTTAAGTCCATTATTTTAAAGATAGTGAATGTCTATGAAGGACGTAGCCACGACCTCGGCACAATCGGAACGATTGTTACCATGTGCCTGACGAGGCAGCTGCTATATAAGAGGACACCGACCCTCTCTATGTAAGAGGAGAAATGAAGGACCATTAGGTATATTCTTTTCTCCATTCTCTCTCCTAATATTTTGACTCCCTCTTAAACCATTTACTATTTTTCTAAAAAATCCAACTAATTTAAGTATTGGAGGGTCTCCTGCAAGAAAACTTTCTTTCCTATTTTGAGATTTACTTGAGGTTATTATGCCCGAGCTCAAGTTTATTTGCCACAAAACGCTTCCACCAACTCTAGAGCTCAAATCGATACACTTACTGATCTTAGCTCCAAGTACAGTTCGATTCTAGCGGCAACATCCCACATCTCCAATAATGAAGAACTCGACAGAATCCTCCAATTTCCCCTCTTTGCACAAGCCTTGAATCAGAACTGCATAGATAAAGGCATTTGGCACGATCGTCGTCAAACTTTGCTGCTTTGCAGAACCCCTCCCCAACCGTTGCATAAGTCACAACATCAGGCACTGTTCACCTCTCGCGCGTTAACCCAAATAGCTTCATTGCTTCTTGAACCCATCCATTTTTGCAGAGCCCATCAAGCATGGCAACTGCATTGGGGATGAGCCCCGTCTCCTTTTATTTTCTCGAAAGTTTCATCAGCATCTTCAGGTGGGGACTCAGGCACCGTGGAGTTAGGTCTAGATGATTGTTTTGATTGCTTCCGAGGAGTTTCCTCCACCTTTCTGTATCCTAGTATAAATATATTAAAAAAAATAAAATACAACAAATTTTGAAATGCTCTAAACAAACGAAGCCAAAATAGTATTTTTTTCAACCAAAAGATAAAAGCGCCGGCACTCCGATCCACATTCCGGGAAAGCTCAAAACTAGTCATGGTCCGGTGTTTGTCCCCCGTGAACGCAAGAAGTGGGACGATATGGGATGGGTCCATGACCTGGCCAAGTGCTTTGTAATTTTTTTTCCCCGAAACCAAGATTTCAATTGTCAGTGTTATAAGCGTTACAATGGCGATTAGAACGTTTTTGGTACTCATGTTAATGTTAGACGTGTAATAAGGATGGGAAAAAGATTGCTTTCATGGTGACGTGAGTACTCTTTCTTCTTCTTTTTTTTTTTTTCTTTTTATCTCTTTTTTTTAAAATAGTAATTTACACCCTGCCAAATTAGAAAGTAAAAAGAACAAAAAAAAAAAAAAAATCTACCGAATGTCCAAAAAATCTTCTCAGAGTACCGGACGACAAAGGAGTCGATCCAGTCTGTTCTCCTATTCGTCTTTTTGAACACATATGCTGTCTAAATATCGCTCATCTTCTGAGCCAGTCTACGCATATCTCGGATGAGAGGATGACCATAATCATATCTATCTACTTTCTGAATCCAATCGATCACTAAATATAATTTTTTTTGAAATAGCACTAAATATCTATCTTGCATAAAGTAAATTATTATAAGCTGCTCGAAGCTCTACCCGAACCCGCCCTCCTGCCGCATCTATCGCTGTCGCTACGTTGCATTGAGCCGCGTGTTCAGCGATAGATAGTCGACGTCAGCGTCCCCTCCCTTCCGCCATCCCGTTGCCAAACCGCTATCGGTTCCGTTGGTTTTTCATCTTAAACCAAGAAAATCTCCGAGAGTCGACCGGGCCCCAGAACCAGAAGCCAGCAGGCACGATACCCGCACATAGAGTGAAGTAACAAGTCACTGGTCTGGTTAGAGACTCTATATAATTTTAGGATAGACGCAGTGGCGTTTTGGACTTTTGGCTCGATTACGCGTTACCATATCAGCTCTGGGGGAAGGAAGGGAGAAGGCTCGAGCGGATGCGAAGGAATTCGCTCTCATGGGAGGATGTGGGAATTCTGAATCTGGTAGGGGATTTGAATTTTTCTCTCTCAAAAAAAATTTATGCATACTTTCCAGCTTTACTTTCCTATGGCTTCTATTTCCTTTTTTTTCTAGCGTCATTTTGCCCTTTGTTTCCAAATCAGGAGAGTAATTGGAGGCTGCGGTCGGCCCTTTCGAATCGTAACGAGCCTTGAAGGTTCTATTGTCAGGAAGATTTGGAATAAATTTAGTAACTGGACAGCTAATACTTTCCATTCCGCTTCACAGGCATCACCTTTCGGCCTTGATATGTCCTGATCGCTCCTCTTTGCATCCGCATATTCGCGTAGGGGAGCAGTAGGGAAAAGTAGTGTTCTCTCCGATTCTGTTTCGCCAGTGGTGATCCTTTGAAAGGTAAGCTGTAGAAAGCCTCCTCCCTCTTGCTTTGCAGCATGCAGCTCTTGCGCTCCAGGTTTGATTTTGTTCCCTTTTTTTGTGTGTGTGTGTGTGTGTGTGTGTGTGTGTGTTTGTGTGTGGAATTGCATTTACATTAGAAACTTTCGTTCTGGTTTTCTATATTATCCTTTAAGAATTTTACAGTATTCTCTTCTTGATTTGGGAATCGAACCCCTTTTTCATCATTCTTCAAGATCATTATTCATCAGAGCGTTTTGTTCGCTAATGATTTTGGAAGGACTAAATATCTGATGTTGGCGTACTTTTGTCCTCTTCCTGCTTTCTTTTGCATACTTTTCTGCGGTCTTATTCGCACCTTTTGCCCATTATTTTATTTCATCATGATCCGGATGGCCCGTTGAATATTATACGACAACGGAGATGAGATTTCAGGTTTAATAATAATAATAATAATAATAATTCTAAGCCCAGCCCTCGGTTTTCCCTTGGACTTTGCTTCCGTCGCGTGACGTGTGGGTCTTGCTCGCGTCCACGCTTCTCGGGAGAGGAAGGCAGATCTCGTAGCGCCTACCCATCATGGGCTGGAAGTAGAGAACGCGGCCCAATACGCAGCCTGATAACATTGTGGCCACAACGCCAATTTAGCCCCCGTCAATTTTTTTGGGTACAGGGACGGCCATTGGGCTCTCCGCTGGGACAAATCACCTACCCAAATCGAAACCCAGGTTCCTCGGGGGTTGCATTTTCTTGGCTGGCTCGCGTAGAAAATCGGCATTTTGGTGTTCAGCTGGCCACGATTCCTTCCGGAGTCGTAATCCTCCGGGGAATCGAACCGTATTCCTTGCTAAATTAGAATATACAGTTACAACCGCCTTTTCCCCAGGATTCATCGAATCCACGAGTCCTCTCCTCGCGCGACGGATCCCTATTCCCTGTGCCTACCTATCGCTTCACCACGCGCTCCTTGATAAAAGGACTCGTTAGTGGGAATGCGCGGTCCCAGCCCTTCCTTCCCAGTATTGTTAGTTCCGAAATAAAAACAAAAAAATCTTCCCCACCCCGGAATCTTATCCACGAGATCCCTGATAATATATCAGCGCATATCAACAGAGCGATTTGATCTGATCTCGAGTTAGTTCTTAATTTCTTCAGGGAGGTAAGTTTGGACATAAACTTGTTCTATCCTCCTTCAAAGTCGCTTGGTATTTTTTTCGGTGTTATGCATCTTCGTCTTGCGTCGTTTATTTCTTGCCTTGATATCTTGATTTCAGGATATTTTTTCCCCTTTTGGAAGGAGGTGGTCAGCTTTTTCTCATATGTTAATTCTTTGTTCGTCTTGATTTGGTTTTCCGTAAAATTAAAAACTTTGGACTGCGTATGATCTGTGATTCTTTGCCATGCACCAGTTCATAGGCTACCTTTACTTTGCTGCAATCTCATTAAGTTTCCATTACTTCGATTACCAGCTTGCTACGATAGGTTTTTTCTTGTAAAAATAGGTTCGGCAGTTCAACCCCTCTGCTTTAGGCCAGCAATTTAAATAACGATTTGCGGTGTAGCCTTTCATCAAAGAAAATTAGTTGTTTTCGTTTTATGGATTTAATGGCAATCAAAATATAGAGTTTCTTTGAAAATCTCTTGACGTAATTCAGTCTTACCGACGGCTATAAAGTTTTTATTCCTTGAGTTACATCCTTCTGCTGGGTATATATGGATCCGTGTTCATTGATTTCAGAACTTTTGCTTGTGATTTAATGCAGGCATAAGTAGCATAGTTTCCTCATGAAATTAGCCTTGTTACAGTTTTATGAATGCATAGTTCTATCCCTTAACAATTCGGAAATTACTGAAATAATGCCTTTGCCAACAATCAATTTATTATTGATATTCCGTATATCAGAAGTTTTCTTTGCGTTAACATATGCATGTACCAGCCTATTAGAAGATGATACAAACTGATGCTTCATACTTAAGAATGTAGCAAATACACTTTTCACATTTGGAAACCATCAACTGTTAGCCTCATGACTCATTACAATTTCTAGAATTTTAGAATCCTCACTGACAAAACTGTTAAGACATCAAATAGTTGTTTGGTTTTTTTTAATTGGAAAAGGAAGCAGCCAGCAGCGACACGCCAATTTTATTTAAAGGAATCAGATATTTACAAACAGAGAGAAGAACAGAAGAATGTACAGGGGAAGACTAGATTCCTCAACTGTTGCTGGTGTCTCGGCTGTTTTTCCTGTACATAAACAGTCCCAGCCACAGAATGTGTGGATTACCTGGATAAATGGATCGGTTTCTTCGAAGAAGAATTTTCTCATTCCTTTCTCTCCATATCTCCTAACAAACAGCTGCAAGAAGCTGATCGCCTGCTCTTCCACCCAATCTTTGTCGATGTCTGACTTTCCATTGTGTCCATAATTCATGAAGGTTCGCCGGCCACCCCCTTAAAGTCAACTGGGTTATGGTGGACCAAATGCTTTTAGAGAATGGACACCTCATGAACAAGTGATTAACCGACTCAGTGCTATTACCACATAAAGAACATCCGATATTACCAGTCCAACCGTTCTCTGCTAAAATTTTGCCTGTGTGGAGTTTATTCCGTAGTGCAAGCCACAGAAAAACTCTAATTTTCTCGGACACCAAATAGTTGTTGTTTCTGTTTTATTTACTTGAGTGTTTATTGCACTTTTTGTAGTTTATTGATAAATCATGCTATGTTAATCTTGTTTGTTTTTGTTATGCGACCACTGTGGTTTTAATGCAATTTCCATGTAGGCTCACTTGGTTCTTTACTACATTGACATCATGGATGCTGAAATTGTAGGTGAAATAGTGAGAAAAACCACTCTAGGTAATATCTGAACTGCCAAAACCATGAGGGAAGCAGCTGAAGATAAGTACACAAAAGATGGGACGACAGATATTCGTGGAAACCCTGCTGTGAAGAAGGATACTGGGAATTGGAGGGCGTGCCCCTACATTCTTGGTATATCTTAAGTCCTTGTGCCATGTATTATAAAGATAACTCATTTTATTTTCCTTTTCTCTTTCGCATCATCATCTAAATACCAATGTTTTTTTAATCACTTTGCAGCAAATGAATGCTGTGAAAGATTGGCATATTATGGGATGAGCACCAATCTGGTAAACTACATGAAGGACCGTCTCCACCAAAACAATACTACAGCAGCAAATAATGTCACTAACTGGTCAGGCACATGCTATATCATGCCTTTGCTTGGGGCTTTTTTGGCCGATGCCTACCTTGGACGATATTGGACGATTGCCAGTTTCATGATAGTTTATATCAGTGTAAGAAAGTTGAAGAACCCTCCAATCTATTCTTAACTTGAACCCTCAAAACATAAAAACTGATCTTCTACCTTGATTGCAGGGTTTGACATTATTGACTATGACATCATCTGTCAATGGGCTGAAACCTTCTTGCGATAATGGTGTCTGCGATCCAACAAATGCTCAGACTGCGGTGGTCTTTATAGCACTCTATCTCATTGCATTAGGTACTGGAGGAATCAAGCCCTGTGTCTCCTCCTTTGGGGCTGACCAATTTGATGAATCAGATGAATCTGAGAAGAAAAGAAAGAGCTCCTTTTTCAATTGGTTCTACTTCTCAATCAACATTGGGGCCCTGGTTGCTTCCTCAGTGCTGGTCTGGATACAAAACAATGTAGGATGGGGCTGGGGCTTTGGAATCCCAGCAGTGGTAATGGCTATTGCGGTTGTGAGCTTCTTCTTGGGCACAGCATTATACAGACACCAGAAACCTGGAGGAAGCCCCCTTACACGCATTGCCCAGGTTGTTGTGGCATCTTTTAGGAAATATGGAGTGAACCTACCCCATGACAAATCTTCACTGTATGAGATTTCAGAGAAGGAATCTGTGATACAAGGTAGCCGTAAGCTTGAGCACACGGACCAGTTTAAGTAAGTTTACTGAAACAAGCCTATTTATTGTCGATTTCTTACATCCTATGTAGGTTAGCCACATTTACAAGTGCTGCATCCATCCTTTTGACTTAGGATCCCTCCTATCTCCTTGGGTTTGGCTTTGTGAATTCTTCTTGGCATTCCTTCCAATTAAGGGTTGCGTCCTCTATCAAGGCAATTATCAAATAGTTTCTTATGAGTAAAATTCTTTTTTCTTTCCAGGCTTCTAGATTTTCCAATCTATCTCCATTTACTTATTACACATAAATATTTCCTTCTTTTCTGGGGTAGTTGGAAAGCTGGTTCGCATTAGACTCTTTAACATACATTTTTGATGACTGATTGAATGACAAAAGGCACAGTCATTACTTAATTTCTTGGTTATGATGAGATTGGTCGTAATTGCATTTCTATTTAAGGCATAGATTGGGCTTATTTGGGGTAGTGTCGTTTTTGGTCTTTTGAGTTTGATGACTCTTGTATTTTATGTGAGACTAGGTTAATAAAATCATTTTCTGCATCGATCATCATCAAATTCACACATGGAAGATTTATTGTTTCATTGTTTGGAGACACTTCAGTTTGATAATTTGAAAAAGGAAAAAGAAAAAGAAACTCAGTAAGATATAATTTGCATTTTCCTATAGAAAAAAATAATATTTCTGAATTGTTGACTCCTTACCTAGTCAAAATTCAGAGAGCAAGGAGCATGCACAATAATACAACTGATGCAGGTACCTTTTTTTCATGCCAGGATTTTTTCCCCTGGAAGTTTTAGAAGAATGTAATTTTCTAGCAGAAAAACTAGTTTAGGATGGAAATATATGACTGCTTATTGAGTGGAATGGCAAGAAACAAACGGTGCCTTGTGTGTGAAACCTCTTGAAACTTTTGCGCGTGTTTGAGCTGATTTAAGTAAAATTCTGTATACATGTTCGAGGTGCACCTGTAATGCATCCTTGCTTATACGTTTTTCTCAGATTCCTTGACAAGGCAGCTGTGGTGACTCAAGATGACAAGATGAAGGATCCAGTGGACCCATGGAGGCTCTGCACAGTCACCCAAGTGGAGGAGCTCAAGAGCGTGGTGCGAATTCTTCCTATATGGGCCACCGGCATCATCTTTTCTACTGTCTATAGCCAGATGAGCACCATGTTTGTTCTCCAAGGCAATACTCTGGATCCCCACATGGGTCCCCATTTCAAGATCCCATCTGCTTCGCTCTCCATCTTCGACACAATCAGTGTTATTGTCTGGGTTCCAATCTATGATCGCGTTATAGTCTCAGTGGCTCGCAAGCTCACCGGTCACGAGCGGGGCTTTACTCAGCTGACACGGATGGGCATCGGCCTGGCCATCTCCATATTTTCCATGTTGGCTGCTGGGATTCTGGAGGTGGTGAGGCTCCGCATTGTAGGAAGGGATGGTTTATATGACTATGATGGCTATGTGCCCATGTCTATATTCTGGCAGATCCCGCAGTACTTCATCATTGGGGCCGCGGAGGTGTTCACCTTTATCGGTCAGTTGGAGTTCTTCTATGATCAGGCACCTGATGCCATGAGGAGCTTGCTGTCTGCGCTCTCGCTTACCACAGTGTCACTTGGTAACTACTTGAGCACGCTGCTTGTCACGATCGTCACAGACATTACCACCAAGAATGGGAGGCTTGGATGGATTCCTGAGAATCTTAACCGCGGCCACCTTGATTACTTCTTTTGGCTCCTGGCCATACTCAGCCTTCTGAACTTTGGAGTCTACCTCTGGATCGCCAAGTGGTACACTTACAAGAAGACAACAGATAAAGACTTTGAATCACAGTAACCATTGAAGGAGCACATTTGCCTTAGGAGATGCGCAAGTTTGGGCTAATGTGTGGTAAAGAGGTCTTTTGCATTTCTAGCTGCTTTTAGTGCTTCGGATTGGATTGGATTGGATGTTCGGTGTACTTGTAAATTTGTCAAGAAAACTGCTTGCAGTTTACTTAAATCGTTACGTGCAGCTCTCCTGATAATGGATTATATCTCGATGGTTTGTCGTAGTGATATGTACACGTCAGAATTCATCAAAAAGAAAGGCCTATGTTCTTTGAAGCAATCTATGGGAAATAACTCCATGGCCATCTATATTCTCTTTAAAGGGTTCCATTACCAAATTCCTTTATTTGTTGCCTGATGAAATGTATTTTTCAAGAATGGCCTAATGTACTGTTCTTAATATACGCACTGCTGGATTACTAGTTACTCAGCTGGGCTTACATAAATTGTCTCAGTGTCGGTTGGATCATTCCAGCCCAGAATGACAGATGCTGTCATGTTAAACAGAAGATTTTAACGGACAAGTAAACAAAAAAATAACTCTGGTTCGCAAAATTTTACAATAATAATAATAAAAAAAAACTTGCTGACGTGGAGAACTCTGGGAACATCATCCAGTTGACAGAACAACAATGGCGAAAAGTCAAAAGGATTTGACGAGAAAACATTATTTTCCCACTGATCACCATCGATACCCAAGATTTATTTAAAAACAACAGGGCAAAATGGTAACATGATGTTCACTCCACTCTTTTTAAAATAAAACTAAAAAAGGCGATGGATAACTCGATGTCAACACACGAGAGGTCGCGAAATATCTTCCTCTCGCCACCTCGTCTCTCTTCTCCGCAGCGCAGGCGTATCCACAGAATTACAAAGAGATCTCCTCCTCCTCCTGCATCATATAGAAGATATGAACACCCTTAAGGCCATTCAAACATCCTTCCCTCCACCAAACCAATCATTTGCTCATGGAAAAATAACTGCGAGCAGGAGGCAGAGATTAATCCTCTGTTTCTGCAATTCGAAGGAAGCTGGATCTGGCTCCTCCTCCCCATCCGAAGGAGACAAGCGAAAGCAGGAACTGCTTGCGCGAATTGCTATGCTTCAAGCCCAAAAGGTTCGCCTCACCGACTTCCTCGATGAGCGTTCTGCATATCTGACTCAGTTCGCTGAGGATGCCACTGCCGAGTTCGACAAAATCGGAGAGAATGCACTGAAAGAACTTGATGAAGCCAGTTCCAGGGTCTGCTTGTAACTTAATACGAAGCTTTTTTTTTTTTTCTTGCATTCGAAGTGCATGACAGCATCTGCTATCCCTCCTCCAAATAACAGTGATTTTTTCTGATGTAGCAGATCATGGAGAACCTGGAGAATCGGATGCAGGCTTTTGAAGAAACCGCAGAAATTAGCAAACAGGAGATTGAAAAGAACGAGAGGATCTTGGAGGACTTTGAGGACAAGATCGAGCGGGACCGAAATGAAGGCCTGTTCTTCAAGAACCTGCGGGAAAAGGCACCTCCAGGGAAAGCAGAAGCAGAAGCTAAGTTGGAAGGGCAAAAGATCAGAGAAGTCACAAAGGAGAGTGCAGGATCAAAGATTCGGAGAAATATTTACCTTGCCCTCATGTCATTGCTACTCGTCACAATAGGAAATGCTGTGCTCGCTACTCCTGAGGTGGAATGGAGGAAAGTTGCAGCATTGGGCTTGATATTTTTTGGCCTGCTTGCTCAGTACATTTACGAGCAGAGCCTGTCATCAACAACAGAGAAAACGGATAAGAACAAAGAGTAGAAGTCATATACTAGTAGAAATCCTCTCCCCTTTTTGGCAAATAGAGGTCTTACCGAGTATTGTCTGTTCTGTATATTCTCAGGAATCTTGCGGAAGCAATCCACTTTGTTCCTGTTTTTGCAAATTCAGACCACTTTTTTTTTTTTCTCCCGCAAATGATGGATGCCCCTAACCCACAGGTAATACTACAGCTCATAAATGGGTATTTCAAGCCCCACAAATAGCTCCATTCAATATGAAAACTGCGTGCATCCAACTCTGCTATAAAAACTACGTGCATCCAGCTCTACTAAAACATGCAATTCAACTGTATCCACTTGTCCAGGGGCAAAAGCATCCAACGTTCTTAGAATTGGATCCTTCTTGAAATTAGAAAGAAAGAAAATAAATAAATAAAAACAGTACTGTCCCGAAGTGCAAATAGAAAAAAACAAAGAAGCAAAGTAAGTAAGAAGTTGCATTTTTCTGGTTTATTTCAAGGACTGGGCAATCCGTTGTTAGTGGTGGTTCAAAAATTCTTCAGTTTGCTGACATGACTATCATTTTCTCCAACGATTGATAAGAACTGCATCTCTTCTTTGAACATCATCCTTTATGGCTCTGAAGCTATATCCGGTCTCTCTATTAACTTCCAAAAAAGCTTTGTGCTGCCCATTGCTCTGGATGCCCCTCAACCATTGCAGTGTGCAGCTTCGCTGAACCGTCCTCACTCCTCCTTGCACATTAGGTACCTTGGACCTCCTCTTAATGCCGGTAAACTCAAGAGAGGTGATTGGATGCCCCTCATCCACAAGATGGAATCTAGACTAACTGGTTGGAAAGGAAAGTTCTTATCATTTGGGGGTAGCCTAGTCTTAGTAAATGCAGTCCTCTCTACTATGCCGCTTTTCTATATGTCTCTCTTCAAACTACCTATAAGGATAGTCAAAAGAATTGATGGCCTACGGAGGGCCTTTCTTGGGAAAGGGACTGAAAAGGTAGATGGTTTGAACTGCAAAGTTAATTGGAAAAAATGTTGCCTTGCAAAAACTAAAGGTGGGCTTAGTGTTGAAGACATCGAGGACTTTAATACTGCTCTATTAGCAATGGGGATGGAGATACCTCAAGGATGATCGGGCCCCTTGGAAAAGATTGTTATCTTGCTTCTATTTTAACAGGTGTAAACTTGCTGATTGTTGGAAGCCAAAGAGCAAATGCTCTGCTATCCTCAATGCTCTCCTCTTTGCAACCATTCTGGAATAGGTCTTCTTTTGTTGTGGGGAATGGGTTGAAAGTACTCTTTCGAAAGCACAAATGGATCCCGGATCTGCATTTGAGGGCCTTATTCCCCAGCCTCTATCAGACATCTAGACTCAAATCCGGGTATGTGGCTCAATTCTTCAATGACATCCAATTCTTGGCACTTCCAATGTGGCGCTTCTCTTTCGACTAAGGCCGCAGCTGAACTGCAGCAATTGTCTAGCCTCCTTCATGGAGTTCTGCTGAATCCAAACCAATCAGATGATATCTCATGGTCCCTTACCGCCACTGGTTGTTTGACCACTGCATCCCTTTATGGCTTTCTTAACTCAAGGGGGATCAATTGGGACCTTGCTCCTATGGTTTGGAAACTCAAAATCCCTCTAAAAGTTAGGTGTTTCTTTCAGATGGCACTCATTCACAACCTAAACACTAGGGAAAACTTATTGAAAAGAACGGGTAAGTCCCTTGGTGGCTGTCCATGTTGCTCTGATTCTTCAGAAACAACCAGTCATCTCTTCATCCATCGTCTTCGCTGCTATCAGTTTGGTTAACAGCTGGTCTATTCTCTTTGATCATAACACCCTTCTTGGTTTTGGCAAGCTGTGGAAACGTTTGAAGAAGATTAGAGAATTAGGTGTTTCCTCTTCAGATGAGCATGGATGATGCCTTCTTTCTGCCGCTGCTGGTTTCTGGCTATGTGTGACTCTTTTAATGAGATAAAGCCCTGCTATTCTGCTCTTCCTTTGGTTCAGTTCTCACAAAAGGAGATCATGGAATCTCAAGCAATGGGATGATCCCAGGATCTTACTATGCTGTATGAGCTACTTTGTCAGGCTTCTCCTGAGCCTGCGTCTTTCTTTTTCTCCTTCTGCTCTTTACCATGCTTATTGTTTTAAGCTTTCTTGATGACAGCTCTGTAGCTCGATTGGATATATTCCTTCTTCTTTTTTACTGTAAATTCCCTCTTCAGTCATCCTGGATGTATCTAAAACTTCTCTTCTTCATTAATAAAATTTCAGGAGACTAATGCGGCTTACTGCCCATTAGTCTCCTTTATCCTCAAAAAAAAAAGAAAAAGAAAAAGAAAAAAATAAAGAAGCTTGTTTTTGCAAAATTCCCAAATTTCTATAATCAAATCGTCCTAAGAAAGACAAAGACAAATAACCACGTCCAATTCTTACAACTGAGGTTTGATACACACAAGCTAGCCTTGCTTTTGCATCAAGATAAAATTTTGGCAATATTCTCCATTGCCAAAATTGAGTAACTAAGACACCCGATGCGGTATAACATGTCCAGAGAACCTCTCCCAAGTGTTGAGCAGCAAAGAAGACGATCCAGTCCGCCGCCTTGTTCGCCTCATGGAACACATGTATGGCCTAAAATGAATCACAGCCTCTCACCATCCTGTGAATGTCACTGATCAGCGGATGTCCGCCCCCTCGCCAATCCACATTCCGAATCCAATCGATGACCGTGGTTGAGTCCCCTTCAAGGGAGATACAATCCGCCCCTAACACCTGTTTAACGTAGATAATGCCCTCCCATACTATCCTGAGTTCCGCTCCTATAGTTGTCATGTCAAAGGTGCGACGCCCCCCAACTGCAATCAATCTGGAGTCATGACCCCACTGCATCCTATATTTTCAAACAGAGGTTGAGATGCAAATTATAGATTATTTCCACTGCTTAGGCTTATGCTCTTTAGTCTATGATGGCTGAGTTTGATTACTTCTGACAAATGAGAGGGATGATACTGTTTAGCAAAAAAAAAAAAGGTGCATGGGCGTTAAAGATCTGACAATGAGCTACACAAATAAGTGTCTTCACACCTCAATTCTAACTAGCACGTCTACTATGCTATTTGCTGATGTGAAAGAGACGTATATGAACCATACCCTACCGAATGAATAGTCCTGAGCTCTTAATTGAGACCAGTGAATCATCCAGAGTCCCCATACCATTTACCTGTTATCAGCCTGTCATTCAACTACTTGGTTCTCTTAAGACTTGACACCAACTTTGAGATTCTGAGCAGGTCAAATTCCCCACAGGGCTACCGATGACAACAAAGATCTCCGTGTGAATGAAATGATAGGAATACCTTGTACTAGAGAGAGAGAAGCATAATGTTACTTATTTTCTCCTTTCATTTTTAATCTAGCTTTTCAAGACTTTTTCTATCTTGCAGCCAGCAAGCGTACAGGAATATGCACATGCACACAAGCACACAACACATAGCAGCACCTCTGCGCTCCTTCCCACACGCATTGCAAAATAGTACTCATATCACAAGTAAAAGCTAGATAACACATCCTAAGGAACCAAACAGATGAAAATACAGCCCAAAAACAATACGACCAAGTAGCATTAACAAACTTAAGGACGAATATCAATCTGTGCAGGAAACTCATAACATGAGAAATTGTTGTGTTCCACAAAAATGGACAAGTAGTTAACAAGCAAAGCCTTCAACATGAGCCCATTTCGATTGCGGATTTTGTAAAATAACTCCACAAAATGACACATAAGATTTCAAAGTAAACATACCTTCGGTGCTTAAAAGGATATAATGTCCTTCAAATAATCAGTTATCTTCCTGGTCCGTATTATCAGCAATTTTCAATCACGAAGTCCCAGAGTATTAGCACAACATGCATGCAAAGAACACAATGCCACACTAAAGTGTTTCTGCATGATGATACATGTAAAGGGATGTGACCAATCAAATAGGGGTAATACCAAGTTAAATGGAGAGAAAGAGAGAAACCTCACCTTGCACTAGATCTTCGTAGTGATCATGTTGGAACTGGTCAGCTGCCGATGATTGCCTTACCTAGTATACACCAGGTAATGGAAGTTGGAATAATGCCACAACACAAGGCATCATCCAATAACTTGACTGTTTTGGATATCTTATTATAAGAACAAAGACCTTTAAACATTATGTCATAAGAAATGATATCTGGTTCCAATCCAGCCTCTAACATCTGGACCTGTACATCTGATGCCCTTTCACAGTCACCAACTCGATAAAGTCCATCCATAAGCACGTTGTGTCTCACTAGATTTTAAGTGCACTTTTTCTGTTTCATCTCCAAGCAAACATGCAGGGCTTCTTCCACTTTCCCTGTAGAGCAAAGGCCATTGAAAGAATGTTGTGCATGATGACACCGGCTTGGAAACCATTGTCAAGAACTTGGTTCCAAATGTCAAGAGCAACATCAATCTTGTCCATCCATTAAACAGCTGTATGTCACCACGTCAGGTTTGAAAACTTTTTCCATCATTTCTCTTGCTAAGCTAGAAGCCTCCCGGAACCTCACCACTTTACACTATCAATCTGTAAGTGTGAAGTATGTTACAATAGTAGGAGTGCAACTATTGCTGACCATCCCCTTGAAAACCTGGATGGTGTCAACAATCTTAGATGCTCGACAGAAACCACTGATCAGTGCATTTTATGTATGAGAATTTGATCGGCAGCCATGTTTAGCCATTTGATCACAAATGCAAATTGCTTCATCCAATCCCCCATCTTTGCACAATCTGTTAATTATTGAGGAGAACATGAAGTCATCTAAGTTTTTCTCTCCATCTTATTATGCCTCCTTCAAAATCCGCAATGCTTTGTTGATATAACCCTTTTTGCACAATTCAGGAATCAAAACACCATAAGTTACCAGGTCTGGAGGGCATGCATTAGCCCCCTGAAAGCTTCCCAAAGAGAAACTGCTTCATCTGCTTTGTCATTCTCATGCAGTCTCCTGATCGATGTGCTGTAACTGACAATTTTGGCAATTCCCTGCCTTCCCATCGACTCCCAGAGCGTCAACAACTCCTGTAGCCTCCCTGCTTTGCGGAGCCCATTTAGCAGAGAGTTACACGTGACAGCCAAATCCTGTCTTGATCATCTCTGCATAGAGGGGCGAGGCCCCCTCCACATTCCCTGACTCCAACAGGCCATGAATCAAAACTCCACAAGTGAATGAGCCCTCACCAGCATGACGGTATACATGGCAACATTTGGACTGACTGTGCTGTCCCTCACCAGCCTCTCCCTGATCTCCATTCCCTTCAAGAACTCGCCTTTCTTCAAAAACCCTAGTAATCAGAAAATTATAGAACATCACATCGGGCGTCACATTTTTATCGCACATTTCGTCGAACAGTTTGAGGGCGTCGTCCAAGTCGCTGGATCAAGCAGCCTCCGGTCACAGAGGCCTCGGGTGAGAATGTTGTAGCTCTGGAGGTTAGAAGAAACGCGCGCGTGGCTATGGAATAAGGCGAAGAAGGACTCGGCCTGGTCCCAGTGGCGGCCCCGGACGAAGGCGTCGAGGAGGGCGTTGTGGGAGCGAACACCAGGCTTGCAGCGGAAGATGGACGGAAGTGACTGGAAAGTCGCGAGGGCGCGGAGAAGACCTTGAGGGTGACGAGAGATCGGTCTCGGAGAAGCGATGGCGGGTGTGGGAGCGGAGGAAGCGAAGAAGGCGGAGGGAGGAGGGCGGGGGCGGACGAGGAGAGGCGGTGACGGGATCCTTCTCGTCTTTGAGCGGGGGATCCGTCTCGTTTGTTTTAATGAGGAAGGCGGAAACCTTTGCATGGTTGCATGGTGCTGCGACGTTCCTTGTGCCGCGTAAGCCGAAGTGGGTGCTGTCCTAACTTTTAAGTTTACGATTTTATACATAAAATTTTAATACCGTGTAGGGATTGATGTGCAAAATTCGTTCCTAGTATTCGTCATCCTAAATCCTAGGAGCTCAGTATGCAACAAGTTCAACCCAAGTGACATTAAATCAAAAAAAAAAAAACAAAACAATCATAGTTAAAGTATTCAATCAACAAAGTTTTTGACAATATATTTTAGCTAGCATATAGTTAATTGTTGCATCTAATTCAATAGCTGATTTTTTGTTCAATTATATGATAATCTACAACCAGGTCAAGCTCAAACCGGATGTCGAGATAAGCTTGAACCATGCTTGAATTGAGCTCAGCTCAATGAACTGACCCTCATTAGAATCGGATAAAAAATATGAACAAATTCACATATAACTCCTTGCAAAACATAAATATTATAATAATTTTCACAAAAAGAATTTATCTCCTCCGGCCACTAGATATATTATCATTGAAACAAAGCTTTTTAAGTCAAACTAATTTTGGTAATCAAAACTCATTAAGAAAATTTTACATGTATCTCCAATAGTTGGTATCATATATAAATTTTTATAGTTTTTAAACAAGTCATGTCATGTGCTATGAACTGTACTTCTACGGCACATGTTTCTGTTGGAGCCCCATATAACCACGAACAATTGTACCCTATCCATTAGAAAAGAGTGTTCTACACCAATACGTATATTGATTTTCTTTTAAAAGAGAAATAAAGAAGTTTACACCTGTCAAAATTGAGAGGATGTTTATCAAATTAGATAAATTAAAGTTTTCAAAGAAACCATCTTTTATATCGCATATTGCATGTGCCTAGCATCATTGAACATTTATATCATTTGAAAGTTATATAAATCCATGGCTGATTTATGTTTAAAGAATAATAAATGTACAACAATACAACTCCATCCAACTACACGAATAATAATTAGAAAAAAAGAGTAGGACTAGTCGTTGGAGCTTGGTTTGATACAAGCCATCCAATAAATGCAATAGGAGATGGAGCTATACATCATACAATTGGCCATCTCCTATCTTTTGCTTCTCAGGTGGTGGCGAATAATGCTGCTTGCATAGCGGGAGATTCTCGCCCGTAAGGCCGGACCTACTTTCCGCTCGAAGAAACCACTAATTAGCTAGTCGGACTAGTAGTAGGAGGTCAGACCATCAAAAACCCTTCAACTTCTTGCTATCCAATCAAAAAATTCAATGGTATTGGATGAGTCAGGTAAAGATATCGAACCATCTATTTAACCCCTAGACTTCTTTCCTCCAAAGAAAAATGGAACTGATTGAGCTATAATTATTCCTATTTTGTTTTTGAAAGACGATCTAGATTCATGGATTATCTATGATAGACAAGAAGAAAAAGAATTTCATAGGTATAAGAGTTTTTTTTTTTTGGTACATCGGTGACTCACATATGACGGACGTGAATGCGGCCAACAAAATCAGAAAGCAAAATGCTACAGAAAGACTCTAGCACCGATCCGTGGTCTGCCCAGGTGAAGCCTTCCGAGTGGTGTGCCGCAAAAGAGGCCACCCAATCTGCCACACTATTTGCCTCCCGGTAGACGTGCAAGGTCTGATGAGAGACGCACTCCTCCAATAATCTATGAAGCTGTCGGTATTGGAAACGTCCTCAGTTCCTCGATTCATTCCGTGGCGCGGTCGTGGAGCAGCGGTTGGTCATCAACTAAGCGGTCTCGACCCCGGATCCACTCGATCACCATGATCGAGTCTTCCTTGAGGAGGAGGCGATCCGCGCCCAGTATTCACCTCGCATAGGAGACACCCTCTCAGGTAGCTCGCAGCTCGGCGGACACTACTGATGAGTCAAAAATCCGCTGACCCCCTGCTGCTACTAGTTTGGCATCATGGTTCCTGATGACGAACCCCACACCGCCGCCTCGCCCATCCTCGATGATACTGCCATCGAAGTTCACCTTCAGGAAGCCAGGAGGCGGGAGCACCCAGGAGACATGTATAGTCCTAGACGTTGCAAGAGTAGAATGGGGCCCTATATGTCCCTGGCTAACTCAGAAGGTGATGCCTCAATGATGCCTGATATCTCCGCCACGTGCCTTAGCACTCGGGCTGCCACCGTCCTTGGTTGAAGGCCGCCTCCCTCGAAGACTCGGGCGTTCCTATCCAGCCAATAGTGATAGGCTAGGTTGGCAGCACGAGTCCCCATGTGCTCATGACCAGACCTCCGAGCCGAGGCCTCTAGGAACCGCAGGAACACCTCGGTGGATGCCCACATCTACCACTGGTCAGGGCGATCCAAAGCACACCTCCATATCTGATCTAGGAACCGCAGGAACATCCTCCTCCGCCGAGTATGTCATGCAAGCCGCAGGAATCCTCAGTCCTCGCCGCGCCAGCACACCACTGGTAGATAAACATCCTCATGCCACCTTTCAGCAATAAAAAAAATAGAAGGTTGCATGGTGTGATAAATCTGCCTCGTTTCATAGATTCATTCGAAAGTGAAAGAAAAGACTAGAAATTAGGTTGTGCCCGATCCAGCAACGAATTGGGTACGAAATAAAATAAAACAAATGCTTCATTTGATAATCGATGAGGTGCTAGAACAATCGATGCTGCATATAGACAAAGAAGAAAGGGAAAAAGAAAGAGACCTTTAAGAGCACATGGGATTATTTCATATAAAGACATCACAAATAGCAGCTCAATTATCCAGCTTGAAACATCCAAGCGTACTAGAACCCCCTTTTCAAGGAGAACAAAGTAAAATTACCTAATAACTATATGTTATGATGGAGGGGAGAGGTCAATCGAGTAAAATTAGCAAGTGCATGCTTGATGCCATGGATAAGGCTGACACTTTCTGGCCTTTGGTCTAACATGTCTATTATATCTGGAGGAAAGAATCGTCATAACACAAGGGCATGGTTATCCCTTAACATTCCAAACACAAAATCCTTGCCCTAAAGTTTCATTTTCTATTTATTTTTATATTATTTGTTCACCACCTCATCACCATGCAAAGATTTTCACAACCGTCCAAATTCAAACCCTCAAATCTCATCCATCTCCTCTCATTTGTTTTTTTTTAAACACTTTCCCCTTTCTCATGTGCATCTCATGGTTTATTGCTGCATAAAACCATTATAGGATCATTTGGGGCATTCCTACACCAACCAAGCAGCTTGCGGGCTTTGATATCTCAGGAGCGGTGGGAGTCCTTTTCCCTTCTCTCCCAACCATTTGTTGGGCTCACCCGATCCGAAGGGAAGAGATGCAGCGGTGACTGGTGATGAGTCTCTTGGTCGCGATGTGAGTATTTCTCCCCCTGGCCCTTTTCGTCTCCATGCTCTTTGTCCTTTCTTAGGACAAGGAAAGAAAGCATGGTCCAGACCAAACCTCTGCACCCCTTGGGGTCTGGCCCTAATTGACATCAATCTTTGCTGCAGCTTTCTAAGACCGACTTCTTTTTGAAATAGAACAGTCGTTACTTATAATAATAAAGTATTTTTATTTTTATCTGATTTTTTTCCCTCATGTCGCGTCGTCATTCATGCTTTGTTGAGAACCCAATGTTACAATGACTCTCAGGCATTTCATATAATTTTTTCATATTACTTTTTAATGAAAATGCATCAAAAGCTTCAGATTGTTGTTTGCTCATATGTAAGATATTAGATGGATGAAACAGTCAGCTAAACCGGGTCATTTTCTCTATGATATGATGTATTCTTACTTGCAACTCGACGATGTTTAAGGTGTCTTGGTTTCGGTAGCAGTAAAGATCAGCCAACCTTTACAAAAACCTCAGACCTTGTCTTATATAGTCTGATTCCAATCATGGATCGGTCGTAATCCTGTATAAGCTCCATCTAAGTTAGCTTGCTTCTATAACTCTGGATGAATGACTAATGATCGACCATTGGGTATATTTTGTTTAAAGGAAAAAGGACTCAGGTTGACCAACATCAAAATGGGAAGGTGTTTTTAGTGTCCTCTCTCCATATGTGTCTCATGCCGTATGCAAGGCATCAATCTTGTCCAACCTTTTTTCTAATAGCTTTATCGACTTCTTGCCCCTTTCCTATTCGACGAACAATCCGGTATACTCTGTACCACTATGGTCTAAGGTGTCCGGATTAAGAAATATTCTGCCTAAAAGGAAACCAAAGTTTGTTCCCCCAATTTCTCTTGTTCTACCGGCACTGGTTTCTACTTGTGTAGACATTGCTATTCCGGATAGCGGGGCTGTTCTCTCCTGGGTATCACAATTCGGATCCCGCAACTGTGACTTGTCCTAAATCCTAGCCCCCGGCCCCCTCCAAAACAAATGGAACCGACGCACGTATGGGCCGTTTTCCGATCTGATCAAACGGCTATGATTGGCCACACGAAGCGAAAAGGCAAACATGTGTGTTTTCAGATCTTGTTCCGTTCGCTAATGCTAGTCATCATCTCCGGGTGTTATTTATGATCTCAGTCTTTGAGCAAAACTAACTTCCCCTGTTCAGTAAGCACGAGGAGAACGAAGCGTCCGCCAAAAAGAGTAAAATAGGCGCCAAAACACCCCCCTTCCTCGGCGGTCACCGGAACCCGAACGAGCGACATACTTGCCTTCCCTCTCGACTGCGGTATCCCGCCTTCCTCCCTCCGTCTTATAGCCCCGCGGAACACCGGACTCCGATGGCCGGCCTATCCTTTTATCTTGACGGTGTCCCTCTGGATTCCCCCCTCTTGAGCCCCTGCAACGGCCTTTCTCTCTCGCCCGCCTTCGCCGACCCCGAGACCGAGCTCCGGCGGCACTTCGACCAGATCTCCGCCACTCTCGCCGTAGATTCCTCGCCGGAGAGCCCAGGGTTCGAATCGCTCCGCTCCGATCTCGTCGAGCGCTGGGTCCAGAGGTTCTTGGGCGGGGGCGGTGAAGGGAGTCCGTGCGATCGGAGGTTTTCTTTGTGCCCGGGTCTGAGGAGGAGGATCGAAGCGCTTATCCGCGAGCTTGTGAGCGAGAGAATGGACAGGTTGAAGGAGGCGGGGACTCTGGGTTCTTCGCCGGGGTCGCCGGGTTCCAAGAAGAGGAAGAGGGACTTCGAGAACATGCTGATGCTGGTGAGAACCTGCGCCGCCAACCCCTTCTGTGGAATGACTGGAGGCGGCGGCGGTGGAGGAGGAGGAGGGGAATGGCTGCAGAAGGTGCTGATCGCGCGGCGTACTATGTACCTGAGCTCGGCCGGGTTCGCTAATGTCGAGGACTTTCCTTCGTATCCTGAGGTAATCTTTTTTCTTTTCGCTAAAGTATCCTCAGGCGATCTTTGAAGAAACATGAGTGTACATGTTCTTATGCTCTGTTTGCTGTGAAATTCCAGTGGTTTTACCATAGTTTTGATCTCATCTTTGCTCGCGCTGTCGTGTTCTTTTTTGTGTACATGATAGGTTAAGGTAATAGAACTACTGAAAATGGTAACAAGAAATTAGGTCGCTCGGTTTAAGATTTTGCATCTGTCTTTTGATAGTCGATCTATCCACGGATGAATATGATGAACTGTAGACATGGCATATTCCAGAAATTTAACATGATGGGGCATCTTTTGGAATTTTCTTGTACAGGTGTCGTCCCGACCGAAACTTTCTTTTCGAATTTTCTTTTGGACTTAACATGATTGGCGGGTCTCACCTGGCTCTGGATGATGTCTGTTAAAGCCTTTTTGTAGATTATGGTTTTACTCGATATATTTCAATCTTTTTGGTTAAATACTATAAATCTAAATTATATGCGTCATGCCCCAAACCCCAATCACATGAAACCAGGCATGCAACATGGCTGCATATTCCTTAAGACTTAACCTCTTGAAATATGCAAGGGCTTTTAAAATTCCATAGTCAATTCATATAGATAACAAAAGTTATAGAACCAAATATTCATCTTATAATTAACCAATTGTGCCTTTCACCAAACCAACCGCTAACTTGGATTTGAAATAGTTCATTAGAAACCAGTGTGCTAAACATTTTGTCATGCATGGGTTCAAACACACAAGTATCCAAATAGCATTTGAGTTACCACACCCCTAATTTTAGATGCAAATACCTATTACTACTAACAAAATTAGACTAATTTATAAGGCATATTTCCTATCCAAAAGATGAAGTTTACATTACAAAACAACTAGCCTGGCTCCTAGTCACTCCCCAAATAATACCCCACCAGCCTGTAGTATCTGTACAATGAAAGAGAAAACAAGGCAGTGAGCATGATAACCTAGGAAGCATCCCACATACACTCCTATAATTTAATTTAGATCAAATATATATGTATATATATGAGGATTTTTTTCGAGAAGTATTTAAGAAATACAGTAATATATAGTTGAATTACCGATTCAACTATGGATAATTGAAAAATCATGCAATTTCACCAAGTTCCAAATCAGCCATACTCACAATCCAAATTATAGAATAACCTTTTGGATAACTTAGCCCCAATCATGCCCGCTCCTCGTGGCTTGGCATCAATCACATGTCGCATTTCTGGCTATGACTAAGCAAACATGCTCCAAAAATTCTTAATTTATACAGGGTCCGGTATCGAGATGGCGAACCTTGCTACTGGTTTTAAATTTTTCCAATTTGTAAGTCTATATTGCTACAAGCTGATCCAAATGAAAAGTTCATTTCTTCCTATGTGAGAATCATAAAATCACCAACTTTTGCAGTTAAGAAATATACTAATCCTATTTTCAAAACAAAACATTTTTAGAAATTAATTCTACATCTAAGTAGTGCAATAATTAGCCCTATTCTGTGGACAACTGCGATAATCTAGCAACTTGCCATACTTCCCTTCTAAATCAATGCTTGAAATTTTCCAAGTTCAAAGCAAAACATTATTCTTACAATCTCACTAAAAATCATACTAAAATACTATATCTAAGTAAGGATTTAATAAAATGCAATGTTAGTGCTCCGTTCCGTTTTGCCCTTCATTGCACGTCAGGTCATTTTAACGATTTAATTGACTAAGCAAACATGCTCCAAAAATTCTTAATTTATCAGGTTTATTGGTTCATGAATTAACAACTTTCAGTTAATGTTTAAGATTAAGATACCCACCGAAGTTCAAGTTATAATTTTTGGATTGAAATAGGGCTGTACCTACCTGCTCTGATATCACCATCAAAACACACACATACTTACTCTACCATAATCCACTTTTATCCAATATCTTTGCAGTTTAAGAAATTAAATCTTACCCTAAACCCACCTAGATTTACTCCTACAATGCCAAAAATTTGACATGGAGAAAGGATTGAGGTTTGACCATGATGATGGCTTAAATTGCTTGGCTTTTCCTCTTGTTTTTCTTTTCAAAAGTGCTAGTTTCAGATGAGCATTAAGAAAAACAAGTTAGTGAGGGAAAGAGAGACCGAGAGAAAGAAATGAGAGGGAGAGAGAAAAAGAGTGTGTGTGTGAGAGAGAGTGAGCGAGAAGGTGAGAGTAGGATAATGAAAGAAAGATAGAGAAAGACTGGAGAAAGAGGGAGACAGAGATGAGAGAGAGAGACGGTGGACGGTGAGGGCAAGAAATGCGCACATGGCGCATGCCCGTGATGAAAAAATGGGGCAGCACATTAAAGGTGGTCCCATATGGTGGGTTGGACTGTGGGCCTAGGCCATTACAATATCTCTTGGGTTTTAATTTTATTATATGGATTTTAGTTTTTCCTGATCTGGAAGTGATACATGAAGGTTTGCAAAGGAGATATTGTATTATACGAAAATTCTAGGGTTTTGATTCTAATGGTAGATCCTATCCCATTGTGATACTAGTTAGTAGTTCATGGGAGATGTATACATGTAAGGTTATCCTTGTCATTTGAGTTGTGTCTGTGTTGAATAGAAACTGTATGAGCACAAACATAAAATGGGATGGGAAGGAAAAGGGAAATTTCGGAAAAAAAGAGAAGCTTTTCCAGATGTAACTTGACAAGAATGATAATGTGGAAAAGAACCTAAAGAACTATCAATAGTACTCTACTAGTGCTGCCCTATTGTGACCATGTTTTCAACAAGATTTCATTATAACATTAAAACAATCATCATAAAAATTTGGGTACTTCTGTTATGTTATTATACATCCATCTAAATTCCAAAATAAAACATCATCCACCATAACCACATATGACCATTATCATGGAATACTTTTAAGTTTTTTTATATTAATATCTCGACAAGTTTATATATATATCGGACAAAACAAATCCACTCATGGTTATAAAGTCAGATTACATTCTCACATGCTGCTATTACATGTTATTCCTATTATAAAATTTAATAAAGACTGCTATATCACCATAATCAATGTAATGCATACAATAGTTTTCTTGTAAGTTTTTATTTATGGCATCTAACAATCAATAGACATTTTGATGCCTTTACATAACTACAATGGCATTATTAGAAACATAGTTGTGACAATACTTGAGTCTCCTTTTTCACATCATTTGGCTGATGCGAGACTTGCTTCAAGTGCATGCCAGTAAAGCAATTTGTGCCTGCAAGAGTAATGGTAATTAGATATTTGGTTGATGCATCAGAATGTCCATGTGGTGTTATAAATTCTACTGCTTTATTCTTTAACTTGCGTACTTAAACTGACAATTCGTTTGTTGAAACACTCATGCATGCTTCTTGATTTTAAACTTGGCTTACTCACATATAAAGCTGTTCATTTTCATGCTTAAATATAGATTATAAACCGTTGATCATATTAGGATTTGTAACAGTGCATCTGTGAGTTCATTATCTTATTATTATTATTGTTATATGATTTTCTTTTGACTTGTTTTTGTATGATTAGTTGAAAATTTAACCTGATAGATTTTACTGACATTTATTTTGTTTTTATTTACCTGTATAACTTTAAGCATTAAACTGCATCTCTGACCTTGACAAAGATAAATGATGGATAACGATTATTTGAGAAAATTTCTTTGTCATGCATTTTTAATCGCAAGAACAAGCAGAACAACATCCATTTGGTTGTACTGTGATAGGAGAACTGGCCTTTTTCGCCATCATCTATTCAAATCTATCGATTTTTAGTTTAGCACAATGTTTCTGCCAGTTCTGATGCCTTCTTAACATTCTTTGTAATAAGAAAGATCTGTTCCTGTATTAGGACGAAATGCCCTTGGGGTAACTGAATTTGCTCCAGTGACTCCTGAAAAATGACTTGTTTTATGAAAATTGATGTTCGTACAAGAAAGCAAACACCATGCAAATGTGCACTGCACCTTGGGGGAGGTATCTGTCAGAATATGGATGAAATGATGAACAGGGCCTTGTGGCATGCTGTGTTATGCTTCCTTTGGCAAATGAACAGTTTTTAAATTATTTTGTACATGTAAAAATGCTGCTCTGAGCATGCATTAGAAATGCATAAATATGTTTTGAAAAAGACAAGTCAAACTTATAAATATCGGAAGGAATATATCATATATCAGTACCCATTTCTTGCAGTAGGCCTAGATTTGTGGATAAGCATGCTTGCATGCATGTGAAATCATTATGCCTATTTTTGGCTTTTCTCAGGATGTTCCCATAGATTTGAGGAATTATAGTCATAGAAATCTCCTTTGCGAACTCTTGGAGCTCCTATTGTTGTGATGAAGTTCCTGCTTACATGTTCAAATATGTTTGTTAGGATCTTTTGTTTGTAACTGGGTTGAAATTTATATTCATTTGGACGTCTTCTGCTGCAATATTTTTGCTGTGTCTTTTCACGAGCTTTCAGCTACTTGATTGACCCATGCATTTTCTCTTGATGGTGGGAAGTTATCTTTCTGAATTCATGCCTTTATTGAAATTGTCCCTTTTGCATTCTTGACATGATTATTGTTTTGGCGCCATGATGAAATGAAAAATTGCATGTTCGGATGAACCGGACAAATGATGAGCAGTCTTCAGAACAAGCACGGAAGAGACGGAAAGCGGCCGTAATTCAGCCACAACGGAGATCTCCAAGAATAGCTCAAAAGCTGAAAGTAAATGCACGCCATCTTGTTGCCCTCAAGAAGCGAATTGGAGTTGGTGCCTCCTTTCAGGCTGATGTTCTAGAGTGGACAGGCCTACCCAGTGTGAAAGATTTTTCTGAGGACAACGAAGATTTGGATGATTCAAGGTGGTTGGGTACCAGAGTCTGGCCATTAGAAAGTGATGATAGAAGAACAAGTGAGGTGACGATTGGGAAAGGCAGGCCAGACTCATGTGCTTGTGCCTCTCCAGGATCTATAGCCTGCATTAGGTCTCATGTAAGTTCTGCAAGACTTCAACTCCAGTCTGACTTGGGTCAAGCTTTCTTCAGTTGGGAATTTGATGGAATGGGTGAAGACGTTTCCAAGTTGTGGACACATGGGGAGCAGATGTCGATTGACCCTCTTGAAAGACTGAATCCTGAGTCATATTGCATGACTTTCTGGAAACTCGCCGAGAAATGTTTCACGTCCAAGAGCAGACAAGATTTGGTGAGGTATTACTTCAATGTCTTTATTCCAAGACGGATGAGCTACCAGAGCAGCTTGCCATCTGCAGAGGTCAACTCTGAGGAAGATGACGATGATGGCAATAACAATGATGCCAACAAAAATGCTGATGACAATGATGACAAGAAGGGCAAAGCTCTTCAGGCCTCACCCTCCAGGTCTTCTCGAAGGTATTGATAGCATATGAAACTTCTTAGATGCGCTCTATGCTCCTGACCTGAATATCATGCCAAAGTCTTGTTTTAAGTTATAGAGTGCAATTTCTATCAACTATATTATGAGCAATCACACTTTTAAAATGTGATATGTTGCATTCTTAAAGTGAAACATGTTGGGCCATAGGTGGGATAAGTGCCTGATTTATGTATGATTAATAGTGGCTTGCATGTATTCTAGTTAAAACTTGAGACGGCAAGCGTTTCTTAAAATTAGAAAGATATACTGCATTTCATTATGATTTTTCAGATTACAAGAAGAGATAGTATTGTCTTTAGAAGTTCTAACCCAGTCAAGGAGTATTATGCTTCTCACATGTTATTTCTTGGCGTTCTCTTTCAGGTCTAAAAATTCAAAGAAGAAACGTTGAAGGCATATTGTCCGCCATATGGGCATGCTGTAGTGGTGCTTCAGCATGTAGGCTACTCTGAAATCAGACATTCTTTGTGTTTCTTGGCTTGGCGATTAAGAGATTCCAGATGGGTCCAATTTTGCTCATTTTTGAAGGTTCATAGCCGGTAAGGTTCAAACAAAGAGCTACTTAGGTAGATGATCCTCAACAGTTAAAACAGATTGGGAAAAACTGATGGGAACCTTGTTGAGTCGGTAACTGTCTGGGGATATTTTTAATAATTTGATTTTTTCAAATGCACAGCATAACTGTAAAAAGAGGTATCACACACTGTGTTTCACAATTTTGGATATTTGGCGTCACAATTGGTTTTTGCTGGAGTAATATCATTTTGGCCCCTTCATAGCAACTTTAGAAATGCCAGATTTTACAGTTACTTTCTGAGATTTTCTTGAAGTTCCACATGTCTGCATCATTCATGCAGTCCTGTAGCACTATATCTCTATTTTAATTCGCCTAACCAAACTAGTTGTACATGTTCTTAGCATCTTGCTTCATGTTTAATTTTCTCCATTTTTTTAAGCCCTAACGGTGTGCAGTGTGCATCGACTTCTGGATTTCTACTTTTAATTCACCTTACACAGATTGTTGGATAATGTTAGTCATGCTTCTACCAGCATCCCTTCGCCATAAATTCTAACTAATCCCTTCGCCATGAATTGGGGTGGAATGATTGGTGCGACGTGCTAAATGTCCATGATTTAACATTTCTTTAATTTTGTTGCTGCATGGTATTGTTGGATGGATGGATAATTTGTTGGTCTGCATTGTCCATCGTTTGTTCTTTGTGGGCTTGTTTGACTAATTTTAATCTTGGTTGGGTTGGGCTCTTGTTTGGTTCGTTTCCTGCATGAGGTGCTTCAATCTTGGTTCCAGAAATCGAGAACCAGATAGAGTTGGTTAAGGATTTTGGTTCTGGGTTAGCCTTTATTCTGAACCCATCCGAGCAGCGTGCACCCCCTGTACAGGATGGTTCATACTGCACAAAGCTAGGCAAGCAGCAAAGGCCTGGCCGACTGAATTAGGGTGTTTTGGGAAAGGGTGTGATGATGCTTCGACGTAAAGCCACGATCATAGGATCAAATCACAAGGATTGAGCGGCAAAGAAAAGATGGCACCTTTTTATCTCGCGAGCAGCTTCTACTTTCTCGTGCTCCCTTTGCCAGGGAATATATGTAGTTCGCTGGACAACACCACCGCTTCTCCATCACAGAGAAGCAATAAATGCAGGGCTTCCCCACTTGGAATAACCTTTAAACACTAGGAGCGATGATTTCCATGCAATCCAATCCCCACTTTATCGTAAAATTCTCATACCACGGGCCCCTTCGTGAACTCCAAGGCATGCCCTGAATAATAATGCAGTCCCTCCGGCCATTTGCGGTGCCAAAGCCGAAGATTTCCTTGGCAAACCGTGAATCCCCGAGGAGGTTTAGCCGAGGAATTGTCCTTTTGCTCGGGCTTCTTCCATGCTTTGTCCCCTTCTCACAGCCAGCCGAACGACGCATTCCTTCATCGGGATTCCCCTGTAATGGGATCTGTACTGTATAGATTAAATAATTGTTTATTGTTACTTTTGGGCATTTGCGGCAAGAATGCTGTCAGGATGTGGGGACCTTTTTTAAGTCGGGCATCATTACTCGATCCAGCGTTTCATTAGAGTTGCTAATCCAAGAGCGGAGTTGCTTTGTGAGCGGGGGCGAGCCTTCTTCGTCTCGTCGAATTTGCTCGAGGGAAAGAAAGAAGGGGCCCCCGCCCCACCGGGATTTGAGTCTCTCACGAATCGCATGGTATGCCGTTTTAGCATTCCGTTTCCTGTTTATGCATCTAAGCTGTGTCCTACCATTACCTGCATTTCTCCGGCTTTGGCTTTTCTCGGCCAAATTGCCGATATAAAGCCCCGTAAAAGTGCTGCAATGGGGACCCCCATCGACCCATCACCCATATGACAAATACCCAGATTCTCCTATCAAAAGCTTTGCAATACGTCCCAACGAGGAGCCCACCTGCATAGCCGAGACGAATAGCCAGCCGATTCTTCACAAGTTAAGTCGTGTCTATGCCCTGCCGAGCATCACAATGTCTCTTTGTTCGCCTCCAGTTACGAACAAAGGAAAGAATCTTCATTGGAAGATCGAAATTAAACTCGATTCTAATGTATCCATTAATGGATGGGTTCGATGCCTGGGCTGCCATGTTTTGCAGGCGAGGGAGGGAAGACGAGACAAGTGGCGTGGGTCAGTTGGGGGAATAGTGAACGCGCCGATCGCTCGGGTTTGGCCCTTGGTCTCACAAAGCTCCAGACTTGCTGAATGGATGCCTATGCCCTATGGTAGAGAATTGCACGAGATTGGAGGGAGAAGAAGGGGTTCCTGGATATGTTCGCCCCCGGTCTCTGGCTTTATGTTTCCTCGGGATGATGGGGAACGATCATGGATCAAGGAAAGGCTGGCTCTCACGCACCCTGCTTCTTTTAGCTATGTCTATCGCTTGGAGGCGAGTAATGTGGGGCTCGATGGATCTGTGAACTCGCTGCAACTCGTACATTATGGGGAAGAATCTACTCTTGTGGACTGGTCATTTGAACTTGATCCCGTACAAGGGGCGCAAGAGGAAACCATCATCGATTACCTGGCCTTTCTCTACAAGTCTTGCATTTACAGGATTGAGGGGGCCATCGATCGTGCCAGCAAGAAAGAGCAAGAGCCATGGACATAAGTCTCAAATGTAGACATTATACCCTGCACTACACTGCATCCAACCTGTGACAGCGCATGCAGCCAATCACAGTCACTCATTTCTGTAAACTTTATTTATCAAGCACTTATCTCGGTGCACCTCTACAGAAATGAACATGCAGTGTCCCGAGATTTTATGTAGTCCTTATGGTCCATCGGGTAGAGAATATTACAGCATTGGCACAAAGTGTTGCAGATATATACACAATCTCTAGCATATAACGTTTTCTTTTCCTTTGTTTCCCCCTTCCTTCGTTGTCTCCGCATAATTAAATACAGGTGAATCATGAGGGCTCTTACATACACATTAGCATGAGTTTTTAACAGAGCAACAAATAAAGCAGGCTTATCCCTGACAGTACATTATAAATCTCTTGCATGCATAGAATCAACTCAAGAATCTGATGCCTGTAGAGGATTGACTATATGCTATGTGAGAAAAAACTTAGCTCCTAGTACTCGCGAGGTATTCTACATTTAGTTGCACTTCAAAACCATCTTCTTCAAACAAGAAAGAACCAAGAGATTTATCATTTCAAGATTCAAGCGGAGGCGGGGGCGGAGGCGAAGGCGAGGATACAGGTCAGCTACTCTGTTCGCTCGGAATGACTGTCGTGTAGCTGTTTACCTCAAACTTTTACCAAAATTCTTTACACGCGGCAAGCAATGGTTGATCAATTGATCTTAAAGTCTGGGTTTTGGTCTTGCAGGTCGATTCACTTTAGGCCGAGCAGAAAGCAAAATTGAAATTAAGGCACATATGAATCATGTGCTATTGTTTGGTTCTAGAAACTTATAGCAGTCAAAGCAATTTTTGAAAGATACTTTGGCTCTATGAATTTCTTGTATTTTGATTCCAGTCATTTCAGCCTGAAAATTAATCCGAGTGTGCTTAATTATTTCCTTCTGCGCATTTCTCATTCTTAATTATTTTGATTATCCATGAGTTATTTTTTACTTTTTGCCGGTCTTTGCAATGTGGTCCTCCTACTATGAAGTTTAGGATCTTTTACCGTGGTAAAGTCCAACCTAGTTTCCCCATCGATTTGCTCGACTTAGCCCGCTAAGGATCGAAATTGTCATAGTTTAGTCTTTTAAGAAATCTTCGTGATTAAACTCTTCCCTTGGGTTTAATTGGGACATATCATGCTTTCTAATCTATGGAGATGAAATAATCTTTAACAACCATTAAACGTTCTCAATGCCTTCTTGTTCTTTTGCCGGTGGATTAAGGGCTGCAATAGGAGTTGTACTTTCTAATAATAAAAAAAAAAAATCGGGAATATCTCAAAAGAGAAGGAAACAAAGATGTACATATGAAAAACGAAGGCAAAGAAAGTGAAAGTTCGAACCCCATATCCAAAAGCTCCAGAGACAAATCGATGATACTTTGACTACCCTATCCGAATCTTCACCCCAACGATAAGGAATTGGCGACAAAAACAAAATACGAACGGGCTTGTAGATCTTCCAAGCCTGCTTTTGTATGCGCTCCCGGACGGTATGAAAGTGATCTCCTTCATATCTTCCCATCAGAAAACGTAATTTTCAAAGGAAAACTTAATGAGAAAAAAAAATAATATATATATATATATATATATATATATATATATATATATATATATATAAAAGAGGATAATTAGCACAGCTCCTGCACTCGCCACTGCCCTCCACTTAAAAATCCTTCTTTAGTCACCATCAAATCATAAAGAAGAACACAATTAAAAAAACTCAGGACTACACCATAATAATAGATATAGATAAGAGTAGTTTCATGGCAGCTAGGGAAGGGGGAGGGCGATATCATGACCCGCAATATTCTCTCATAATCCATGCATAATAATTGAATACTAAGCAGCATCATAAGGCGGAAATATATGTTTAAGTAGGGAGGAGCAGGGCTTTGATGGGCCGCGTTCCAAAGGCGGAGAGCCATTTCCCCCCACCCGACCGAGCCAGGTACGGATCCAGCTAATCCCTGGTCCTAACCAACCTGTCTGTCCTTGGCCAGTCATGCATCTTAGATTGCGCTACACTTTCCCCTCCGCTGTGCGTCCATTATAGCGCTTCATGTTTAAGCTCCAAGCCTTTGATAACTTCTAGGAGGAGGGAATCTCTCTCTCTCTCTCTCTCCCCTCTTTTTCTTTTTGGCATTTGTCTTCTTATGCCAAATACCAGTTCCCGTGACCACCCGGTGCACGAACTCAACTCGCGGGCAAGCGCATGTGTCGCTTGATCGGTGGGGACTGGGAGGAGCGCTGCATGTCCTGTCACTGTGGGTGAGTTAGCTCACTCTGTAGCCCACACAGCACACGAGACAAAAAAAACCTCATGGGGGAGAGAGAGAGAGAGAGAGAGAGAGAGAGAGAGAGAGAGAGAGAGAGAGAGGACAAGAAAGAAAGGAGCGAGGGTGAGAATGGGAGGACAGGAGGCGGCTTTTATTACTTCGAGCCCCAAGGCGATGGGGAACCGGGAACAAGAGAGAGAAAGCTAGAACTAAAACATGGTGCTCCTCCTCACGTGACGCCGCACCACATTCCCCGCATAATTTGCGACAAACAGTGAGCCCTGCACTTACTAAGATCATGTGATCTCCGTGACGGACGACCGTCCTTCCGGAATTATGCCAGGCCCTCTCTTCCTTTTCCCGGGATTGGTAGACACGTGTGGCCCACTGCTGCACTTATTCGTATCAGCATCTAAGTCACGTCCTAGCCGTCTGATCGCATGCATAAAACCAAGGAACGGCAGACAGCTGACGGACTGACGGGCGTACCCTTCCTTCTCGGTTACCCCTCCCTCCTCCATACCACTCAATGCACCGATAATAATATAACTGCAAAAAAAATGCATTCTCAAATAAAAAGAGATTATAAAGACAAAAAATTTATCAATACTTTCCGGACGGCAAACAGTTCTTTCCCATCTCTCCTTGCAGTTGAATGTGTCCAGGGTACAATATCAATACCATGTGCATGCAGCCATTTTTCTCCTTGCCATCGAATCTGTCGAGATAAACAAGTTCAAATACATACTCTCTTTTTTTTTTTTAATGTAATACGTAGCTTAAATAGTTCTATTAGCTATAAATGCATTGAGACTGTAAAAAAAAATTCTTAGCTATAAATGCATTGAGGCCTCTAAATAAATTTATTATTATTATTATTAGTGAGTTTGCCTAAGGCTCTAAATTTATTGAGCCACTTCTGTATTTAAGCATTGTAGGTTTCGCATGTTCGTAGAATTGGCTAATTTGCCTGGGTGCCTGGGTTGGACACTTCTCTTAGCAGAATATGAATCCGTGATACGAAAATGTCATAGCTACTTGATTGATTGCCATTTCTATATCTAATATCTTATTTATAAATTGTCAGTAACAAAACTTATGGGACAATTACACTTCAATTATTTTGCCCTCTTTGGAAGCAACGCTATAATAACGCTGAAATTTTAAATAGAAGTGTGATCCATGGGAAACTTAGTTATTTTTTTGAATTTCTCTATTCACTAATGGCACATAGCATCAAATACTAATTAGCAATGAAACTGAACAATCGAACTTTTTTTGCTGGGAGATTTAAATGATGCCAAATATTTTTCTAAATGGCATTTGTCTTACGGTTGAAGAAGTACTTTATCCTACACGAGTAGGTAGGTCGACATGCCAAAGAGTTGCTGGTTCTACATTTCGGGCAAAGCCTTTGGGTTCAATAAGACATGTCCTAAATCCTTCCAAAAGAAAAAGCGTGCGGATCAAGTGATAAATAAGGGCCCTTAAAAGAAAGGAAGGCAAAAAAATATGGGGAGAAAGAAATTTGAAAGGAGAAAAAGTGAAAAAAAAAGGAGGAAAAGTAGATGGGGGGGAGACGGAGCGTGATTGCTTTTGCTTTTTCTCTTTTCCTGATTTTTATTCATTTAGTTATTTTTCCCCCACTTTACGGACACCTCCTCCGAGTCTCTTTCTCTCTCTCGCCCCTCCTTGAAAAATCCTTTACCCAATCCCCTCACCCTCACTCCCACAACCCCTCCCCCCCTCCCTCCCGTTCTCAAAAATCCACGAGCGTCGAAGGAAGAAGAAGAGCTAAGAAGCGAGAAACATTTTGAGAGGAACGCCGATGTTACCATGCCAAGAATATTAACTAGTACTAGTAGTAGTAGAAGAAGGAGAAGAAGGAGAAGAAGCCGAACCGCCACCACCGCATGCAACGGCGAGGAGACGCATCCATGATGAGTCTCGACGTCCAGGCGACTCATCACCAACTCCCACCGCCTCCTCCCCGCCTCCCGGCCTCCTCCTGCCCCCTCCATCCGGACGAGCACGTCACTGGATTCTGCGCCTCTTGCCTCCGGGAGCGCCTCGCCGGCCTCGACACCTCCTCCTCCTCCACCACCACTACCGCCCGCAAGTCCACTTCCTCCGCCTTCAAATCCCTTTTCTACAAGGCCGCCGGCGGCGGAGGAGGAGGAGCGCAGCCCACCTCCTCCTCATTCTTGCGCCCGGAGCTCCGCCGCTGCAAATCGTTCTCCTGCGGCCGCGGCGACGGCCTCTCCGGTCCCCGCGCCTCCGCTGCCTTCGAGCCCCAGCGCAAGTCCTGCGACGTTCGCGTCCGCAACACCCTCTGGTCCCTCTTCCACCAGGACGACAACGAGAGGGATAAGCAAGGAGTCCGGGACCCCTCCCTGCCCTCCTCCTCTTCGGCTGCCGCCGCGGCGGGCGGAGAGATCGAGGCCGAGTGCCGGAATCTCGTGTTTCCTCCCCCGTCCTCCGTCACGGCTCCCGTCCTGGAAACCCGCGAAGAGGATGAAGAAGAGGAGAGGGAGGAGGAGAGAGACAATGTGGAGGATATCAAGATCGTGGATCCCGTCCTGGTAATGGGGACATCGGGGGAGATCGAGGGAGAAGAGCAGGTGGAGGCGGAGCTGAAGCCGATGAAGGACCACATAGATCTCGACTCCGCCGCCCAGGCCAAGAAGCTCCCTCCCAAAGACCTCAAGGAGATCGCCGGTAGCTTCTGGCTCGCCGCCTCCGTCTTCAGCAAGAAGCTCCAGAAGTGGCGGAGGAAGCAGAAGCTCAAGAAACAGGGCAAGGCGGCAGCGATGCCGCCGGAGAAGCCCCCAAGTCTTCCCGCCGCTTCCGCGACACCCAGTCGGAGATCGCCGTCGACGCCTTCGGCCGGCGGTCCTGCGACACCGATCCACGGTTCTCCCTCGACGCCGGCAGGATGTCCCTCGACGCCGGCCGGATGTCCCTCGACGACCCCCGGTTCTCGTGGGACGAGCCTAGGGCCTCGTGGGACGGCTACCTCATCGGAGGCCGATCCGTGTTCCCCCGCCTTCCTCCCATGCTCTCCGTCGTGGAGGACGCCCCCGCCCCCGCCCCCGCCGTCCAGCGGTCGGACAGCCAGATCCCCGTCGAGGATGACGCCGTGACCCCGGGCGGCTCCACCCAAACCCGGGACTACTACTCGGACACATCTAGCCGGCGCCGGCGAAGCTTCGAGCGGTCGAATTCCGTTCGGAAGCAGGTGGTCGAGATCAACGAGCCGAAGCTAGCATCCAATGCCAAGGTGTCCCCAGCCGGGAGCTCCGAGTTCTTTCCCTTCCACCCGGGGAGCCTCCTTGATAGGGATTTAAGAGATTTGAGCTCGAACTCGTTGAGGGATGATCGCTCCGAGAGCTTTGAGTCGGCTTACAGGGACTCCTGTAAAGGGAGTGCTACAAAGAAGTCCAAGAGGTGGAGCAAGGCATGGAACATTTGGGGGTTTATACACCGGAGAGGCAGCAGCAAGGGAGGAGCCAATGTGGTTGAGAGATCCTTCTCGGAGTCGTGGCCCGAGCTGCGGGCTGGTGGTTATAGTGGCAAGATTTTGAGGAGCAACAGCAGTGTAAGCTCGAGGAGCTCATTCAATGGAAATGGTGGGTTTGGGAGCATGAGAAGGAGCGGCGTCGAGACCAATGGGCATGGGAAGAAAAGGAGGGAGGAGTTTGTGTTGGAGAGGAACCGGAGTGCCAGGTACTCCCCAAGCCATTTCGACAATGGCTTGCTAAGATTCTACTTGACACCCATGCGGAGCAGCAGCCGGAGGAATGGAGGGTCGGGGAAGGGGGGGCACATGAGTTCTCATTCATTCACCAGGAGAATGCTAAGATTGTATTGAGCCATTAACTGGCTCCAATCAGGTTCATGTTCGTAAATGACGCATATTTCTGTATTGTTCTATTTGCTGGGAGGAAAAGCATAATATTTTTATTGGCTTACATTTGTCTTTTTATCCCATTTTGTGTTGGTAACTTGGATAATAATATTTATATTTGTCTTTCTTAATTCAATTTCTAAGAAATGGGATTAAAAATACTAAAGGTGAGTGTCATTTTACTTCAGCTCTAGGTTATAATTCTCTAACATGCACCCGAGGATTAGATCTTGGTGAAATTTTTATCGCACGCAAATTTATTGCTTTAGTTTTGGTCTTCTAATTGGATGCATAACCAATGCTAAACTCACGATGCTTATATTGCTGAGGAGGTATTATGAAGCTTGTAGTCCTGGTGACAGATAGTCTGTAGGACTTGTGGGTCAACATCCTGTCCTTAGCATTACAAAAGAAATGCGACTTTGTGGTGAACCATAGGGTTTTATGACCCAAACCAAAGAAATTCAGGAATTTCAGTTTACCTTACAACAGTGTTGTGCTAATCTTTTTCTACCTTGTTTTATTTGATATATGTCTTTTCTTTGTGCATGCTACTAGTTTACCTATGGAAGTTAGCTGTTTCTAAATGGTGTAATATATGCTCTGTTTGCAAGCTTGTTATCTTCCTTCCCATCTATTCACAATATATGCATCCATACTTTACGCTGTGCAGTTGAACTACATTTACAACATTGCCTGCTACTAAATATTGTTGTTTTAAAACTCATTTTTGGTGGGCTTATGAGAACCATCTACCCTATATTTCCCATAATGTTTTGCTTCCAACCTTAGCAGTTTATGCAACTTTCATTTTTAAGGAACCATTTTAAGTTATAGGATGTTATGAATAGTTGATGCTTCAAGTTATAGATTAGCTTAATTTGAATTTACGGTCTTGAACCATTTTAGAGTGCATGGTTGGTACCTTTGTGATCAAGTTACACTAGCTTTGAAACAACAAAAAGCTAAACATCCGGTGCAGGATTGCACTGCATGATACAAGGTTAGAACCCCTGCAGGCAGTTAGAACATGCTCGAATACTAGCAAGCAAGTCCTCTGTCCTGATAAGTCGAACCCCTAGAAGCAGTCAAAAATTGTGATAGGTTCTGACCTTGTATTTTGGCTCCCCATGTCAAGCTACACTATTTCGAGATTAATGTCTTCTATCTTGAACAAATGGGCTTACTGCTTATCCATGCTTTTCAGGGAGATCATACTTTTTTTCATCAGTCCATTAGTTTGATCAAATTAAAGTATTAGGCCTTTCAGATCATTGTGTACCACAAACATTACCTCGGGCCCCATCTTGGTCCGGTTCAAATCAGTATAGTCTACTGGACCATTATCTTTATGCAATACTGTCATTGCTGCTTGCCTTGATTGTTATCTTTGGATGCTCTGAGCAAGGTCCCCATCCAAAAGATTGACAACGAAATTTGGAAAAAAAGTAACTTGAGAAACTGGATGACAGCATACTGCGGTTTTTTTTTATAGGCGTGACAGAATTCGAATTTTTACACTTGCAGAGGCTTTAACTGACTTATGAGTAGCAAATCATGGATTTTTGACTGTCTGAGGAGCTAATCATAATATCAAAATCAAACTTTGCAGTTTTTGCGGGTTCTAGTTAACTGGGATACCAAGTTCCCGAACTAGACATTTGAACGCATATCTGAACCCATAATTTCTGGATTTTAGGGTCTTTGGGTTCAATAGTTAGCATGAACAGTTTCCAGCTATCAATTTAGTGATGAGGTTTTATGTTTTAATTTCAGTCGCAGATTTACTGCTATAGTACTTGTATGAATGCATGACACCGTGCTTTGTTGCCTTCATTTCATTTTTGCAGGTAGACCAATCTACAGGAGAATCTCTAGGCATGCTTCAAAGAAGTTTTCCATTTCCAGCGTTTGTTCACAGATCAATGCAAAATTACAAGATCATATTTCAGACGAAATGGCAGCCCTGGCTCTACGATGACTAAAAATAGGCACCGATGAATGTGGCTGGTCATAGTTTTCGAGTCGAGGGGAGCTGGTGTTGTAGGTGTGAAGATAAGCGACAGCAAAGCAAGTAGGGATTCAGAAAGTGCATTCCAGTACCAGACCATAGCATCTGTCCTCAGCAATGACAAGGATGAATGGACCCAGAAGTTGGTGGTGTCGCCTTGAATGCAACTGCAATCTTGCAGATTTTAGTTAGTGCTCAGGCTACTGAATCTCATATGTATGTTCTAGTAAATTGATGATACCAATCGATCAGAGAATTTGGAATCTGCTGTACTGTTTTTTTCTACTTGATCAAGTAACAGAAAGTGGATTCTTTTTGAAAGTGGGGGAGAAAAAAAACTGATAATTGTTACTGACTTTGTGAAGGTAATGACTCTGCTATAAGGCAATTCCAATTGTGCACATGCAGTGCAGGGTAAATTCAATATATAATCAGAAGAATGACATGATCTTTTTCTAAAAAAACCCTCTTTTTTAGATTAAGAAACTAATAATTAATATGATCGTTGTAGAAGAATGTCTTTGAGAACTAATTGTTTTTTCTGGAGTGCAATTCATTTGTATTATTGGATGATGTTTGCATGAACCCTCAGGTAAGTGATGATAGGTAAAAAATTCCAAAAAGAAAACAAAAAAATGACAGCAAAGCAGTTCCTTCTTTCTCGATCGAGCCTTCAGCATAAGATCCATATCCATCAGTTGTCTCCATGGCAAATTTATGAAAAATAAGTTCAGATTTTCTAGCTTTAGTTTCAGGAACCTCCATGCTCCTAGAGTGCAGAGCCCTCCAACTACTAAATTCTTACATAACCCCAAGAAATTACTGATCGGGTCTTAGCATGCAATTGGAATGATATTTAGGAGCCAAGAAAATCCCAAAAAGCCTATGCCGTATGCTAAACAGACCTGGATAGGATAATAAATTATAGATCAGCCTGCTGAGCCTTCTGGATGTAGCCTTCTGGATCGGGTTTTCCTTTTTTTTCCCTCTCCCCTCTCTCTTTCTTCCCACTTTCGAACCCCTCTCATTATCTCCTTTCTGAGGAAAGCCTCCTCTCCTTGTATCATTTCATTGGCATAATTTTCTTTTTTTTTCCTAAAAAAAAAATTTGTTGTTACAGTACTGTCTATGAAAATTAAAATTTCTGTAAGGAATAGCTACAAGGATAGATGGTTAGTCCACATCCGTATATCATAATATTCAATTTGAAGATAAAGCTAGAACGTTGTCTTGATTGGCTGTTGATTGATGAGCTAAAGTTTGAAGTGCTGGAACCTAACAGCATATTTGGTTGCTTTAGATTGCAAGCCTTAACTTGGGTTTTATGGTTCAGTACAGCTTTGTTAAGTATCAATCAGAAACTGGAGTTGAAAATGGAAAGCAATTTGGGTTATCCAGCTCAGTTGGCATGTAATAGTCCTAACTCAGTAAATTACAAGTTCTTTCAGCAATTCCTTCTGACAATAATGCACATTGTCGAATAATGCTTCTGTTAAATATAGTCTCATATTCCCTTTTAGCAGTCAGAAGGAAAGCATACATGTAAGTGAAATTTGGGTCTCTGTCATTTTTATTCTGTATGGTACCATGGTTTATTTATTGATATTCTCTATTTGGAGATTTAAATCACGATGTCATTTTATTATTCCTGAATGGGCCCTTTCAATTTGTTTAGGTTCATGTTTGTTCTACTCCGGGACCCTCTTTCAATGAAAGCTCTCCATCCTCAGAAAACTCCGAACAATGGATAGCGTCAGCGAAATGGATCTCACTGCGGCATTGCGATAGCAACCACTGGAACTTGATGTGGCTGGTTCAGTTGCTGCTCATGCACACATCTGGCATAATGCACCAATTTCATATCCATCAGTTTGTGTGGACACTCTCCTCTCTCATCAATAATTTTGACATCTTCCTATTAGCATGCGTTCTTTCAAGTGCATGCTTAAGTTTGTATACCTAATTTGCATGGAAGAATTTTCATCCTGACATCACCGTGCAAGTGTAATTGTACAAATTGGCTGGTCTCTCTGAACTTTACTAACAACGAAACTAGATTTTTTTTTTTTTGAACGTAACTAGATTGCAGGAAGAAGAGTGTGAATTAGTTTTAAGTCATGGTTAAAAAAAGAACGCTACTATGAAACAAATCATGCTGCTGGATGTGAAATTAGTCAAACTGGGCAGGCTGAATCCTATTCTTCTTTAGGTTGATTCATTTTCAGCAACAGGTTCATCACCTTCAGATTGATACCTTTACGGCAGCCATTTTTGTTGCAGCAGGCTTTTGTGCCAGCAACAAATCAGTAATTCTTTTGAGACAGAACGAACAAAAATTCACATATCTAAACCTTCAAATCAAGGAAAGCAAATGCCTAAACATCAAGCTGTGGCTAATGGATGCATGATTGTGGGGAGACAGATTGTGTAACGATAATAAACTCCTTAGCTGTCTAAGAAGATATACTAAGCTGCTAGGAATTGCGACCTTTTATGTAGCTCTCTCGGTTTTATGAATATTGCTGTAGCTGATGAACGATGAAAATACTGAACGAAGTTTCTGCTGAGGAAAAGGATATTGGGGAACAAAAACAATGTCATATCGAGCGTATTAGCTAGAAAATCAACTAATCGGAATTCCTAGCAGAAGTGCCATGTGTCATTCTGGTGAACTTATTAATTCTTATCAAATTTGTTTCTCCTGTGAGCAGCCAAAAGAAGTATGAGCATTACCAAGAGGAACTCAAGAAAGGAGACTTGTTGCTTTTTAGAAAAATACGCTTGACAGATGCTTATAAGAGGAAGCTACTCCTTACCTTCTATTGCCCTCCCTTTCCTTTCACTGATGTAAAGTTGGAAACTGAACTGGTTTTCACTACATCACAACAGTCATATTTGAAAATATTGGCAAGAAGAGGCTGAACAACCACATGCAACTCAGTTCAGACAACGGCCCCAACAGGTGTACCAGCTGCAACTCTAGAGAAGCCATACAGAGTTTCCTCAAACCGGATGATTTCATTCTTGGATCCATAAGCGACCTGCGTGCGGTCATCAAGATTGTTGATCACCTTGTCGAGGATGGATTTTGTGCCATCACTACTATATCCTCCAGCTTTCTCAATCAGGAACCCCAGGGGAGCACATTCAAACAAAAGCCTCAGCTTAGCTTTAGAAGTTGGAGATGTTACATTTGTGAAGATGCCTTTCTCTTTTACAATGATCTGGAACACAAACCAGTCGAAAGATGAGCATGCAAAAAGCCGAAGGTACATGCGCTGATTAGCTCATTCTAATGAATCACTCTCATCCCCCTTTTCTGTGGATCTGATTAAAATCAGCTAGTTATGATATGAGAAAAGCTTCCTTATAAGCGAAACGAACCCTACATATATTACTGCCGGCGCAAATAAGTAATTATAATTTCCTATAATGCGCAATATCATGCAATTAGTGATTTTAAGGGATCCATCTACTGTTTCATTATAAGGTAGAATTGCTAATGATGGTCCCTGATGATTCGAAACATTCCATGAGATCTGATGACATAGGAAACAAAGCCTACTAGTCTCAGAATCATTTGCTCAGAATGATGAGCAATGTGAGAGTTATTACCTGATTGACATCTGGCACCATTCCTCCAGTGTAGCGCAATGTGTACTTCTGTCTTATATAGTAGTTGATCAGCTGCAGGGACACATGTTCATTAGCTAAACCTAGATCCAGGGATGTTTTTGTTAAACAATAAGTTGCGGGTGCGAGAAGTGATAGATGTATTTGAATACCTTATCATAGGCAGGATTATCATATGTGGCCCTTAGATTTCCGGGAGAGAACATCTTCCCTTCACCAATGGATGTGGTGTCTTTGACATGCTGCCACTTGCCTAGACCATGGACCAGTAGTTAGAAGGCCTATCTTTATTCTTCAGAAACAGAGGAGACCAAAACCAGCAACGTTAATTAAATAAATCGGTGGATATGCTATATTATAAGAAACCTACCTTCATCCAGAAGAAGAAATTCGTGGGTTCCAGGGCAATCTTTTAGAGCAATGATATAAGTCGTACGAGGTCCATATATTCCCATAGCTGCAGCTACTTGATCTCTTCCGGTCACACCCGTAAGTTTGTCGCCAGGCCAAACACCAAATATCGTGCCAACGGTGAAATTTGTGTCAACGATGCTGGAGCCATCGAGGGGATCAAAGGCCACGCTAAAACCACCTGTGTTTCAGACGACTGTTACAAAATCCATTCTTTTCTTTTGAGTGTGTCATAGCTGATTAGCCTGGCACTTGAATGTTATAAAATTCTGAAGACAAGATCAACATGAATTTGTCAGAGGAATGAAACCATCCCCCAAAACTAGTGAGAGAGTCTTATTAACTTACTTCTAGAAGCTAAAAGCTTAAGCTGTTAGGAAATGAATCAGACGATGTATATCGCACCTTAGTAGTTAAGAGTTCTTATTTGTTGGAGGGAGTTCAGTATTTTTACTGATTCTGCTTGAATTCTGTGATTACTTGCTTAACTTTTTTTTGAATGCTTACATGTAGGTGAGTTATCATTTGAAGAATGGTTTGCGAGCAGTAGTCTGATGGGACTTTGAACTAGTATGTACAAATAATGGAGCGAAGTAATATAAGATTTGTAACAAGTGTCTCATGGATGCCTTACCGACCAACTAGGCGAAGTAACAGAGATTAGTACCGGGTCATGGATCTAAAAAAGTAGGATTAACATATCCATCATTACTGTGAATAATGCAGCGCTTTAAACGAGTCATGAATAAGAAATTCTCATAATTAATAAGCAACAATGTTCAGTCGCATGCCTTCAGCTGCCCCGCCCATGTCTTGTAGCTCAGGAACTTCCTCAGAGCAAGCATATTTGCAGACGTGGGAATATTGCAGAGCCTGGAGGGGTTAGAATGACTGCGGTCAACCAAAAAAAAAATAATTCCAAGAACTGAAAGATAAACAATTAAGAATGAAAAATTGATGAATTATTTAGCAAATAGAATCATTGTTGCTAACCTCAAAAAGCAGCTTGTTGGCAACCAAGTCGACGGCAAGCTGTTCATCACCAAATGAGTTAACGCAAGCAGTCCCACCACAAGATGCAGTTCTCACTTTGAAGGATATGGTCCTCAGCGCCTCTCCCATGCTCATTAGCAGCCTGATTAGGTTCTTATCTGGGGTTGCCTTCGTTAAGAACTCCTCCTGCAGCTCATAGAATCCTCAGTAACATGATGTTCTTCAAAAATATCAAAATCTATACAAGTACAGCTGATTTCAACGCATCACTCTAGATCAAAGTAAGTTTACCAAGCTATCCCCAATCTCACACTTGGTGATGAGCGAGGAGCTGCCGGCTCTCTTTGAAATTCTGGGGGAAGACTTTGACATCACCCGCAGAGATTCACCGAAGAGTGAACTGGATCTGAGACCCTGCATGATTCATATATATATATATATATATTCCAAAAGAAAAAAAAATAGAAAAACGAAGTTTGAGCTTGAAGTTGTGCATGAACTATATAGATATGCAACTCTGTGTGCCCTCACATGATTCCTATGCGATCGTGAGAAGGAAGGAGCAGAAGATGGTGCAGCCACGCGTGGGATACGCAACACATCGTGCGGAATTGTCCCGCGAGCATAGCTCGCTACTCCAGCCTCCATTTTCACCGGCAAAAGACGAGAAAACGGAGAGCGTTGGTGGAGTCAAGTTGTATTCTTAGCGTTAACTTTGTTTCAGGGAGAGCTCCCAGAGGGAGGGAAGGAGCGACAAACCAGATAAGCAGTTGTTCCCGCGGTGCCGCGTGTCGTGCATTCAGATAGCGTTACAGGGTGAGGCTAATGCTCATCGTTCGTTGGATTGTGTGGTTCTAGAACGAAGCCATGAGTAGGGCCACCGGCTCTTGGAATCTTGTTTAAAATTTTCTCGCAGGCCAACGAGGATGACAGCCGTTTATTTCTGAGACGTCTGCGGTTCAAAACAGGATCCAAACTCTGTAAAGCAAATGTAAAGATATTGGACTCAACTATTGTTTCAATTTTCAACTATTCACATGGACACTTTGGAGCTGCCCTAGATCTAATATATAGACATTGACATATCGTGGAACCAACTAAGCCCCAGCTGTTTTATTATGAAAAGTTTTTACTATACATATGTTTAAAAAAACACTTAGGCCCAGCTGTTTATGGCGCTTGATGGACGACAACTCGACAAGGCCAGTATCTTGTTTGGGCTAAAAGGCTTTGCTGTTAGCGAGACTTCGGGCCATAGATGCAGGCTAGAGTCCACAAGACTCTGTGGAAAAGGCCCAAGTTTGAAAAGCTTGCAGGCTTCGCCTCGCTTGTTCGGTTATCATTGGGCCTCTAATCCCTGGAGCTTAACGGCTGGCCGGCGTCTCCCAGGACCACGCCACGCACTAATATCGCCGAGGCGTTCCCCGTGGGCCGTGGCCCAAGGTTTCTTTTACAGTGAGCCCTGTCCAGCTGATCCGCGTCATGTAATTTCCGTTTAGAGATCCTATATATGTTTTTCATGTAATATTTGTATATTATTTTCTCTGTCGTTTTTCTTTTTTCCCCAACCGGTGGGTGGGATACCTAAATAGTCAGCGTACGAAGGGGTTATATGTAAAATGTTCTAATTTCCGGTCTAAATCCAGGCGGCGAGGCGAGGCCAGGTCTGGAGTTGGGTTGGAAGAAAAGGAAGAAGAGCTGATGGAGAAAGCGAGGGAGGCCCTGTCCGTAGGAGCAGGAGAATCGGAGCGGGTGGCGAGCCTGGACGTCCGGCCGCATCGCGCCGGAGACGCTGCCAGCTTCTACGAAGGCTTCGCTCTCCGGGGAATCCGGGTCGACCTCATCCAGCGGGGATCCCTCTCGTGCACCTTCAAAGTCCCTCCTCGACTCACCGTGAGTAAATAAAAAGAGAGAAGTTATGAGAATAGAGAAGCCCCTTCGTGCCTTTGTTGTTTCCTTATTATGGTTTTGTGGCCGAGTGTTCGATTATATTTCACTTGTCTGCTTGTTTCTTGAGATCAAAATTTGGGCTTAATCTGGTTTTGATGATTGAATATGATTTCTATATGATACTCAAATGGATATTTCCTATTCGCCGCCGGGCCTTCAGCTTAAATTGCTTAGTTTATAAGCAGACCAGATCATTGGTTTCTTTTAACAGGACGTGAATGGAAACTTGTCGGCAGGCGCCATTGCAAACCTGGTGGATGAGGTGGGAGGCGCTGTAATGCATGCTGATGGTCACCGCATGAAGGTCTCGGTCGACATGTCCATTTCGTACATGTCAACTGCCAAGGTTGATGTAAGTAAGCTCTTTGTTTGGGATTACTCATTCTTTTGTACCAAAGGTTTTTGCTAATATGAAGAGGTTTCCTGACCTTGAGGATATGATTTGTGAAGGCAGACTTATCTTCAGTAATTGATGAAAAGAATTTGTTTGAACGTTTCAACATAGAGCAATTCAATTGGTGTGCTTCTGGCAGAATTCTAGAATTCATGGATAAGAACTAAAAAATCAAGATTTGAAGGGAGATGAGAGACTTGGAAAATGTTAAAAAAGTGAATTTTAGGGCCTGTTATGTATCGTTGTTATATTTTGCATTTTCTTCTACAAATTAGTGAAATACCACATGGAGATTAATGTTGAAGATAGCATTTTTCACGAAACTACTTTTATTCTTTTCTTTTATTTTCACTGTTTTTCGAAGCAAGGAATCTTTTCTACCAAAGGCTCTAAATGTTTTACAAAGAGTTGGAAAAAAAAAAACAAGAGAGTTTTGTCATACGTATTGTTCGGTCTAATTCATTTGTTTCATACATATTATTCACCAGAATTTTCAGATGTTTGCAACATGGATATGAATTAAACCTTGAAAAATCATCTAAATTCTTTGTTTCCTCTCCTTCTTGTATATTTGTTTCTCAGAATTTGATTGGTGAACAGGATGAATTGGAGATCACCTCAAGTGTTTTGGGGCACAAAGGAGCCTATACTGGAACATATGTATTGTTGAGAAACAAAACAACAGGAGAGATTGTTGCTGAAGGTCGACACTCATTGTTTGGTAATCTTAAAAGCAAGATATAAGTACATGCTTTGTATCTGATACACTTTTGAGCTTGGCATGAAGTGGTTTGTAGTTTCAAATGGACATATTTGGGGGTGTTATGCATAAATCACAAATGAACTAAAGTCTATTTAAGCAAATGTGAACTACCATGATTTCTCTTCTTTGATCACAACATACGATCCAAGGTTTTGCCGAACCCGTACTGGAGAGGGTACTAGCTGGCGACCAGTTCGGTAAAATACGGCCCATACTGTGCCATTCTAGGGCGTACCGACATAGAGAGAGCTAGAGAGAGAGAGGGAGGGGAAGAAGGAGAGAGATGGGAAGAGAGAAAGAAGGCAAAGAAGTCGTCGTTATGGGGGGGAGAGGGGGGAGGGAGGGAGGGAGGGACCTCATTGTTCGAAGAGGGAGAGGGAGAGAGGAAGAGGGAGAGAGGGGGAGGGAGAGGGTGGAAGGGGGACCTTGGCAGCGGCGGCATCATTCGGCATATTGTTGAGCATGAGGATGGAAGCCATTAGGGTTTCTAGGGAGGGGGACGGGCGAAACTTTCGATCGAACGGAGAAAAAATGGCATAGTGGGGCGTGTGAATATATACCAAACCGGTATATCAAACTATGTTGGTAGCAAACATGTCTGGTTTAGTATGCCCGAACCGGCCGTTTGTCACAGTTCGATAGACCTTAATACGATCAGCTGATCCACAGAGATTCTTGTGGATTTCATATTTCTTCAAATTTTATTTTTATTTTGTAATTTTTGCAAATTGTCTGATGGGATTTGTGATTTGAGTTTGTTTTAAGTTACTTTTAAATTGTTTGATTAATCCCACTTTACCATAACTGCAATGTTTTCCTTACTCAAGAAGCCTTCCTCATCTATTTGGAATTTTCTCTGCATTTCCTTCTTTCTCTATTCCGTCAAGAGTTAGATCTCCAGTTAATACCCTCACTGAATCTCATATAATTAAATTTAAAAAGGAAGACTCTGTAGTAATTAAATACCCAACCTTGGTAGCTGATTTAGTGGGCATAGAAGCAGACACAGTAATCCCTTCATGAAATAACCAACAATTCTGATCTTGGATAAAACATGAATCTATATAATCCTTTGTGACTTTCTTGGATCCATTCTGTAATTGTTCTTTTTGAGTCTTGATTTTGTATATGACTATCGATCAAGAGGTGTCACTTTTTGAGTCTTCATTTTGTATAAGACTATCGATCAAGAGGTGTCACTTTTTGAGTCTTCATTTTGTATAAGACTATCGATCAAGAGGTGTCACAATATTTCTGCAAGTGCAGCTTGCAATCAAATCCATAAACGGATTGTAAAGTAAGAAAATTGGGAAATCTTAGTAGTGTGCAAGTGCAGCTTGCAATCAAATCCATAAACGGATTGTAAAGTAAGAAAATTGGGAAATCTTAGTAGTTCCCCTTCCACGAACTTTAGTAGCAGGCAAGGATGTGTACCGCAGATATGAGTTCTTTGATGATATGAATTTCATATATATGAAATTGAAGAATATATGGGCCGCATCAACAACAACCATGATGAATAACCTTCACACCACCTGTAGCTTAATACTGCAGATAAATCTTTTCCCAGATATTATCCAATTAAACTGGCTACCATCTAGAACATCTATATGGATGGGAAGAGACTTCTTTCGATCATGAATCCTAAATGAAAAAGGTAACTTTCCTTACAAATCAAATAATCTAACACCACTGAACTTCTTCCTTTTTGTTTTTTGTGATAAGAAAGTTGAACTATTGCATGATAAGTATAGAATTCCAGCAATTAAGTTGGTACTTGGTATGTTCATACAGCAGAATACAGTGTCTGAAACTTTGCATAGTTTTAGTTGTAGTAAGTTTTGCTGTTATTTTGATGATTTAGCTACATGCCTTGCTGATGCGTCTTCTCCCACCACCGAAGCTTCTCTTACCACTGAAGCTTCTAGTTTGCAAGATAACTTAATTTATCCCTTAGCAGCAGGGTATCTGGACTGAATTCTCGAGAGTTGCAAATGGCTGTTAGGTTTGTATCCACTTCTATCACTGCTAGATTTCCGGCAACAAAGCGATGTCATGCTGCAGGCTTTATATTTCTGCAGGGAATGCAACAGGAGTTTACAAATTTCTTGCCTTCTTCCTGTCTTATGATAGAAATGAAAGGTTAGGCATATGTTAATATGGCAATCTTGCTTTCGATGTTGGCATCTGAAGAAATTCAAGGTTTGACGCATGTTAATAGAGTAACTGCTCTCAGTAGCATCATTGGCATCCGAAAAGTTATTCTCCAGTTTTATGACCTTTTGGATACTCCTAGATTTATATTGATCTATTGTTGGAAAACTTCAACGGGAATATGCCCATAGTTTTATAGCTCGGAGCAATTTAAACTGGTGCAGAAATGTTTTTGCTTGTGCATTTCACTAGTGCACTTTTTTGAAATCTTTTTGCTACTGGAGAGCACGCCAATCTCAATGGAACTGGTTAGTATCTCTGACAAGCTAATATTTCTGTTTGATAAAAGTATGTGCTGGTACTCATTTGTAGTATTAATAAGGAAGTTTTAGTTATATCTTTGACAATAAATGCAAAATCAATACATGCACATATGGTGACTTACATGCTCATCCATCACTATTTATAATCTAGAAAAACTATGCCAAATTCGTGGTCGTTGTTCTTAATTCGCCTCTTACAGGGCAGGGCATGGCTATTAGAATGGTGAAATTTCAGAGGTTGCCTTCCATTAGATGAACCTGCTAGCTAGGGGAAAAGTAATGAAATATAGCAGGAACATAGAGTGCATGTGTTTAATGTGGTTCTCCCAATGGTCTAGCTCTGCATGATCGAACTTTCCTAAAGTTGCTCGAGTTGAGGAATTTACTTCTGTAGTCCATCAGTTAGTAGTTTATAATTTGCTGGTTGGATTCTGACCTGAGACTTTTGTTCTGTTATGGGCATAAAATTGTTATCCTCTGTTTGCTCTGACATCTTCGCCCGCCTTTGTGATCCATAGGCTCTTAAGATCTCTCATTTAGCAGCTTCTTCAGCCACATTGGACAAATGGTTTGCCTTGAGTGAATTTGTATTTGAGTGGCATTTGAAGTTCATCCATTTACTTGCAGATCAAGATGATGATGTCTTTTTTACTGGCAGGATGATCAACTTTACTAACAGCATATGGATAGTTTTGCTACCGCAGTCAAAAGAGGCATGTTATATTGTAATGATCTGTAAATCCACTAAAGCATGATTAAGGGGACCAACATATATGTGTGGAAATTTCTTCGTGGATGCAGGTACTGGTGCGTGACTTTAGCAACTCGCTCTCCTCGTGCTGTCAAAATCCAGTTATCGTTTTTGTTTGGTTTGGGTGCGACCTTAGCCACGAGAGGGCAAAATGAGCTAAGAAAACAGGGATAAATTTTGACGGATCTTGTTCATGCCTTCCACTCCAATTGCTTTGTGTCACTTGACCCTGTAAAGCAACTGTACTCGTACATTAATTTCGTAAGATTTGCCAGGAGGAACTTACATGGTGCTCTTAAATCGACGTCGCTCGTATTGTAAAGAAGCATGCACAAACCGAGGCGGATTTTCTCCAACTGTGCTCCAAAAAAAAGAAGGAAAGAGAGAAAAGCGCATGCATACAGACAGAAATTCCCATGGTTATATATATCACGCGACCACGGTACTTAACGCAGTGGGATTATTTGCAGGATCAATTATATGTTTTGGTCAAAAAGAGGATCGACTGTAGGTTGAGCACGCAAGTGAGTATGTGCTTCCGTGATACTCGCACGCGCTTCTCCCCAAAAGGACGCTGGTATTGGAGAAGTAGGTAAGAGATCAGGGAGCCGTCTCGTGCCGGTCGGATGCGTCTTTTTACCTTCGCTTGTGTGCCATCCAACCAACTACCCATGTATTGTATTGTGAAGGTAATGAACGGACTCGTGTTTTGGAGTTTGGACACGGTCGTCTTGATCATAGACCGCTTCTAAACTTCTGTACTGGGAAGTGCCGCTCGAACATTTTACGCACTGTCGCAGTTCTTGAATGGTATGGAAAAATAAAGCTGAAAGGGAGCGCTACCGCACGTCCTTGAACCCCGACATATGGCGCATTTGATAGCTGGTCAGAGTGCTATTTTAGCTTTCCGATGAAAGGGACCTACTGATTGGTAGAAGAAAAGAATTCTGAGCCCTTCCAGGCCGCCACCTTTTCTATTTGCAGCTTGCTAAGAGAATACTTTCCCTCCAGGAGAGGCTCTCCCGAGTCACATCTTCTCTTTCTTCATTGTTGCCTTGTTTCGAGAACTTAAAAGAAAAGAAAAACGATGCCTGCCATTTTTCTTATTCTCTCAGTCATTTTCCTAATAAAAAATAATATAAGATAAATAAATTACGAAATTAGTTTTATCAGATATTTATATGTATAATTTTTTAAGAAAAAATTCTATCATCTCATGTCGAAGAAAAGTGCAAAAGTAGAACAAGGCAGCGTCGAAAGAAGAATGACAGGTAGAAGCAAAAAATAAAAGTAAATGCAAGAAAGTACGAGGATAATGTAAATTTTTTTTCTTTCGATTTTTTCAATTGATAAATGTAGTTGAGAGTCTCTCGGTGGGAGAGCAGCCTGTTTTTGGGAGACGTTGAGGCCAGAAACAAAAATGCCTTGTCGCCGCCGCAGCCCGTACGTGCAGCGTTATTTAGGTCTACATGCGCGATGCACGTGGAAGCCCAGCCTTCCTCGAAGCTGAAATGATGTATTGTGCGATGAATCAGGGAGGGTTGTTTCGTGATGCAGTGGTAGGTAGGGATGGTTGGTGCATTGAATAAAACTTATTTTTAGGACGAAAATGCCCCTTGGGCCCCGTATTCACCTTCCCTCGTTCCTAAGTTCATCTCCTTTTTGACCCCTACGGGCCCGTGGCGACCTTCCCTTCCCTTGTTCCTAATTTCTTCACCTTGATCGACCAAACTCCCCACCAACAACCCAACCCTTCCGAGTCTTTGCCTCCATTCCATTTTGTTTCCCGAAATCTTGATCCTTGTTCTCGGAGCTCTATCTCGTCGTCATGGCGGTGGTTTCGCCTCCGCCTAGCAGATCTATACCTCTCTCTCGTTCTGCATCTCCAGCCACTTCCTCCCCCTGTTCTCCTTCTATATCAAGCTCCATGGTGTGTTCTTCCAAGAGCCGTCGTGGATCCAGGCTCCGGATCGTCTCCGGATTCGGAATCAAGCTACGTAGTAGCCCGGATCCGGAAGAAGGGGGGAATGCATCGCTGGAGTACTTAAGCCGCGGCCATGTTGTGGGTAGCGTCGGAGAGAAAGAAGACGAGAGATGGATTGGGGGGGATGGAGGAAGAAGGATGAGGAGAAAGAGGAGGGTGGCGGTGATGTGCAGCGCCGGCTTGGAGGGGATCGGGGGGAGGAGCAGAGAGCTGGCAAGGGAGGAAGGGTTCGTGATCCCGGAGAGAGCGAAGTTGGTCTCGCTGGTGGCGATGGCCATGTGCCTCTGCAACGCGGATCGGGTGGTGATGTCGGTGGCCATCGTCCCCCTCGCCTCCAGATACGGCTGGTCCAGCTCCGTCCTGGGGATCGTCCAGGTTATTACGCTCTTCCTCCTCTCCGCATTTCTCTGCTTCCATCTCGCTGCTAGCTAGTTCAACTCCATGCATTTCTTTTGCGTGTTGTATATTGATTAGTTCGACTCCAGATTGGGTTTCAATTTGGTTCGAACGATCGATCCAGCCACAGAGATCATATTCTCCGCATAAATTGATTTATTCTGCCCACTTGCTTTTTCTATAAATAATTCTTTATGTTTGCATATATAATTCTATAATCATAAATTAGATAAGAGGAGACGAAATTAAAGACCCAGACCCATTTCATGAACAAAATTCGTTCCGTGTCCAGAAATATAAAATAGGCAATATTTGCATCACTTCCACAATCATTATAGAAGAGAATGATTAAAAAAAAAGCCATATGCATGAGATATTGTTGGAATAACTCTTCTAGCATTTAATTTTATCCTTACTTTTTCCATCAAGAGCGGTTGTTGGGAAGATACGTCTGGGAAACATGTTTTTTACTTGCATGCACATGGATATCTACTCACATATATATCATATGAAAAAATTCATCACCGAGTAGGTAGATACCATCCACCAACCCGCTGCATTTGATGCCTTCTTGCAACGTCACCAACGCCATCGCAGTCCATTGGACCGGGCCCGCCAAACTACATCGTATTTTTTGTTTTGCGTCGCGGCCGTTGACCGCATCCAACGGCATGGAATGAGCCGCTCCTGCGATGGATGCACGGGAGAATTTAGAGATTTCTGTTCCTCATCTCATCGCGCTTGAAAATTCTCAAAATCTGCAGTGCCTCCTACCTACCTACTGTACCATGTAAAGGGCCCGTAGCGGAAGTAGTTTAAAACCGTGTCTTGATGACTTTGAGAGTGGCTACTCGATCGACATCAACGGTGGATCAAAGCATGCTGCAACAGGAACTTAACATAAAGCTGGATGTTGGTGTGATACATGGAGATGCATTAATTAATTATGGCTACAATTGCACGTAAAAAATAACTGCTGCATTTTTTAGCAAAACACGTAATTACAATGCAAAACAGACAATTAATAGATAAACAAGAATACAGAATCGTGACTTACTGCGCATTAGTTGGATGGTTGTAATATTTTGGAAGTTGGCAGTCATCATTTTTATGGGGATACCTGGTCTCATCCATCGTGGGAGGAGCTCTCGCGGACAGATACGGTGGGAAGCGAGTGCTGGCGTGTGGGGTGGCCCTCTGGTCCGTCGCCACCTTCCTCACTCCATGGGCTGCCGACCATTCCACCGCGATGCTTCTGGCGGTCCGTGCGCTCTTCGGCCTTGCAGAAGGCGTCGCCTTCCCTTCCATGAGCACGCTCTTATTCAGGTCAGCCTCCGTCCGCTTGTAGCCATTTTCAAGTTAAAAAAGAATGGGCCCAATATGGTCCATGTTAGACATGGGCATGGGCATGGGCCTCATCTTTGTGTCGTAAGTTGAGAAAACATCAGTTAAAGGGTTAGGAGAGATTGATCTTTTGATTCTGACATAATGTTCTCTCATGTGTGCATGATGCAGGTGGTTCCCAGGCCATGAACGAGCTACTGCTGTGGCTATTTCCATGGCTGGTTTTCATCTAGGGAACGTCATAAGCTTTCTCGTCTCTCCAATTATATTGTCGAGGGTCGGGGTGAATGGTTCTTTTGCTTTCTTCGCATCCCTTGGATTCATTTGGCTGTCCTCTTGGGTGTTCGGGATCACAAATGATCCTCGTGATAGTCCTCGCATCAGCCAGGCGGAGCTGCACCTAATTCGAGCTGGGAAGACTGACTCCAAAATGGAGGCCTGCACACTTCCATCCGTGCGGCACTTGCTATCCAGGACCCCGTCATGGGCCGTTATGCTTGCTAATGTTGCCAATAATTGGGTAAGCTCAGCTTCTACTGCTGCTGTAAAATAAGTCATGCAAGCTTGGTTCCTCTTCAGGCAACTGGTTTGATGTATAAGCCTAAACCCATCCATTAATTTTATGACTGCAAAAACTGCAAACGCGCGATCAAGGATGTCTCGCAGCCTGATATAAACCAGCCACTCATAGGAATTCATTATGAATTAGTTCGGTCAAGCTGAAAAAAGCATCTTTTTTCAATGTCAAAACCATGCTCTTTATAACATGGTATTTTACTACCTTGTAGGGCTACTTTGTGCTTCTCTCGTGGATGCCCGTGTACTTCAAGACTGTAAGTATTCCGAATTTGTTCGTGGTAATTTATGCTTTGCTTGGCATGCGCCTGATGATCTTCTATTCTTTTTTTCTTCATCAATTTTTCTGCCTTCAGGTTTATAATGTGAATTTGAAACAAGCCGCATGGTTTAGTGCTGTGCCCTGGGGAGTGATGGCCCTGTCTGGTTACATAGCAGGAGCTTCTTCAGACTTCCTGATCAAATCAAGTTGCTCCGTGACACAAGTTCGAAAGTTAATGCAGGTAATTCGCTTGTTTTCCAGCAGAGTTACTGTTTATCATACGAAATTAGCTTTTTCCTCTGTTCTTTAGGTATAATCATGACACTTACTTCTGCTCATAACAAGCGCATAAAGAATGGCCTTTTAAGAGCAAGATAATTATGATCAAGACAGCCAAGGAAAACAGTTTTCAACTGACGTATCTTTTGTTTTGTGGATGTGCTCTTGTTGCAGTCAATTGGTTTCATTGGGCCAGGGGTGTCGCTGTTGTGCTTAAAATATGCCCAAACACCTACGGCGGCTGCCGTTCTCATGACTATTGCCCTCAGCTTAAGTTCTTTCAGCCAAGCAGGCTACTTCCTCAACATACAGGTAACTTTCATGTCAAACTTATGCACGTCAAAATGGGGTGTTCTTTCAAATTAGAAGATCTCGTGACTGCTATTTTCTACATAATGCGAGCAAGTTGCCCGAGCATGGGTTGGGTTGTTTTCAACAAAATCTAGGCAAATAATGAAACCTCGGCTGAGGAATCAAGGAATATCTTTGATATATAAATCTGCCATTCTGTTGACATCTGATCTTTATCTGACATAAAAGCTTCTCCATTTGTCTGCTTTGATCAGGATATTGCTCCCAAATATGCAGGATTTCTTCATGGTACGTTCAAAAACCATGAATTCCAACGGTCATGTCTTTCAAATCAATCATAATCAGAAACAAGTTAGTTTGTATATATACTCTTTGATGCCTCCTCTACTCTTTCGAACAGGGATAACAAACTCGGCCGGCACACTTGCTGCTATAATCAGCACCATAGGGACCGGCTACTTCGTGCAGTGGTTGGGATCCTTCCAGGCCTTCCTCACACTGACGGCAGTCGTCTACTTCAGCACCACCGTCTTCTACAACCTTTATGCGACAGCAGAACAAGTTTTCTTCTAATTTTTTTAATGATTTCATTTTGCATCAGACAGATGTGTCTCTTCACTTCATCCCTCTGTTTGATAGGATGAGCAAAATCAATAAGTAGAGATATTCTGCCGCAATTTTTCAAATTCTACGTTATAGCAAAACCTGGCAGAGTAATATCATAAAAAGGATTTCAAGGATCAGATTCCGAGAGAAATCGGAATCAGACTGTCAAATTTTTAACAACAACCTAGGATAGCATTCCAGAGGATTTCTTAATTTATTGGAACTACAAGGCTTCAATCGAAACAAGGATGGGTATGACTGCCGATTCAATTCATGGCAGGTTGTTATGTGTGGCCTTTGGATGTTAACCAGAGATAAAAAGTGTCGTTTAGATATTACCAGGTTGGTATAGCAATGTGAAATCTTGTTTAGAGGATTGTGCCGGAGAGTTTTTTTTCTTTTTTTTTAATATATTATTGGTAGAAAGAGAGAAGAAAAGAAAGAGGGAATGAATTCAAAACAATAACTATACTAAAGGGCGACTCAAGGGAACACAACAAGAAAATCGATAATATGTACATGGTATCTGCAAAACTCCTTGAACACTCTAATTTGGAGCAAACAATTCCGAAATTTTTACCAACCAGGATGGGATATTGGAAAAAACACGGTTACCAAAAAATCATCGACTTTCTATTGCCCGTCCTTCGTCACCTCTGAGTCAATATAATTTCTTGAGAAATCTCGAGAATAAAACATCGGAATAACTGAAAGAAAGCAAATAAAGAAACCAGAAAAGTGAAGAAAGGAAGTGGAGGCTCAAACTCATGATCTCTTGCAGCACGATGCGAGTCTTTTAACTTTCTGGAACTAAATCATGATCTCTGCAAAATAACAGCAGTATCGTCCTGGGTTCCTTGTTGATTCACAATTCAGCAAACCCTCGTTCCTAAATCATCACCCGCCCTCTTCACATTAAATCTGAAGTCAATGAAACAACACACTGTTGATCTTTCCTGCGAAAGCAATCTAATTCTTCCTATTCCAGCCATTACCGTCGTCACTGAGGGAAAACATGCTGGGAATAATTTGGCTGTCCAAGTATGACCTGAATTAATCCAGGTTATGAATCATATAGTAAATTAATATTCTGCTTCAGGAGGATAGTCTTACATGTCATTGTTGTTTATCGAAGGGGGTTCCTAGTGTTCAAAAACACAAGCAGCAAAGGGCTTCTATCTACAAAATTGCCAATCATACTAGCTGGATCTTGCATGTCATATGTTCTTTGATGCGAGCTGCAATCTATGTTATTGTATGCTGCGCAGGATCAGATGACATCCTCAGATCCTCTTGGCTGATCAGTTGCGAAATAATAAGCTAATATTACTTCCATCTTTATATAATATAATATAATAAATTGAAAACTGCATTATATTTTATGAGTAATGACAAGAGCAATGCGATATTATGATCTTCATATGACACGATTGTAATAATCAAAACATAAACATGGTAGCTATCGTTTTATTTTGGGCGTTGTATTGGGATGTATGAAGTGCATGCGAAAAGAGGCACCTCAAAACTATCATAATAACCAATATAATGTCGCAGTAGTCGCTAATAGCTATAATTTTATTATTATTATTATTATTATTATTATTGCTAAGGTGGATGTACCATACAGACCGAGTGCAAATACAACAAAAAAATATCAAAAAATAATACTTCCCGGAGGGCACCAGGCAATTCTCTCTCCTCCAGCCAAATAGTATCTCGGGAGTGGTTGGCCATATATGAAGCCATCTAATCTCTTGCCCTACCAGTATACATGCTTCATATGGAAGGCCAACCCACCATGGGCCATAGCCGGAATATCTCTAAGCAGATAGTGAAAGTCGCCCACACCGCCCTCGCATTGCTAGATCCAGCCAATAATCGTCGTTTAGTTTCCCTCCAACATAACAGCACTGGCCTACAGAGTCCGCCAAACATACCTCAGGCCGACCTATACTGCCCTCAACTCAGCCCCTGGAGCTAAGGTATCGAAAATCTGGCAACCACCGACTACAACCACCCTGGAGTCTAGCCCTTTGATAATAAAGCCGGCCCCGCCCCTCATACCACCATTCAGCACGTATTCATCGAAATTGATCTTGAGAAAACTCAGAGGTAGGGGCTTTCAGGTTAAGAATACCGTACGAGATGCTTTACAAGTAGAAGCAGAGCTCTAAATGTCTCGAGCTATCAAAGGTCCGTCCAACAGATGTGACTGAGCAAACTCAGCCGCCTGAAGCCAGTCCTACTCGATAGCGACCCGCGGTGGGGGGTAGCCCTCACTAAAGGTCTAGACATTTATGGTCAACTAAATATGATAAGCCATATATGTAGCCTAAATAGCCACCTATCGGGTTTGTGAGGCAGAAGCCCTGTCGTTTGATAGCCTGCAATAAGGACGCCGAGCGATACCAAACCTATGGTGGAGTCGCAGCAAACTCCCAAATCCTCCTCGTATGCTGGCACTGGAACAGGGCGTGGTCCACCGACTCATCCACTAGCACTCGAGGCAATGGGGAGAATGGCCAGACCCCTCCTACCCAGCACAAGTCTCACCGGTAAGGCCACTCTCAGGTGCAGTCCGAAATCACCAGATCCATACGCAATTCCCCCTGGGTGCTGCTCACTAAAGAAAGTGCTGAAGATATCGTCCCCTAGGGCCCAAACTGCCCTCCTCATCTCGTTCCCAGATATTGCCCCGACCAAAGTTGCATTCTCCAATGGCCTCACCTCGGTGGTCAGCTGCGAGAAGTGGGTGACGCCCTCAACTCCCCCATCCTCCATCCACCGAGATCTGAAGAAGTCAGTCAGCTTTCGTCTGATCGAACTCTCCTCCTCTAGCTGATGTCCTGCCCCATCTTTCAAAAACCGTATTATACTTCTCTGCCTCCCGATCATAGTCGATCGGTGGAAGAAACGAGTACTCCTATCGCCCTTCTTTGTTCTCTGAATTCGAGACTTTTGTCTTCAGAAAACCTCTTGCAACCTCAACAAGGAGTGGTGCATGATGAAACATATATCAACCTCCAGCAACCCACCCAACTGGTCCTTCCTCCCGTGGAGCTCCACGGAGTCGTCCTATAATTTTCTTCGATGGGGGCTATAAAGAATGCGTGAGAAGGAAAAGTTGCCATGTGACCTCAGGACATTATACCCTCTTGCATGCTCGTTTTCAGTTGCTGCCACGTGATCTCGGTCGTCGCCGTGCAGCGGCATGCTTGCGCCCGTGTTTCCCCGATTTCTTTTTATATTTGTTGCTCGCTTTTCCAAAACCAAAATGTCGAAAATAACAAGAAGGAAAAATTTCCTACCGTCCACGTACACATCCATGCCAGTTCATCTTCCCGCACTTTGTTCCAGCTCCGATATTTTTTTGATATTTTTTTTGTCCCGTTCATTTGGTGTAGGCCCCAATCGAATCTCTCTCTTGCGTCCGCTTCTCCAGGGACCCGGCAGTCTTCCCGCTCCTTTCGGTTTCCTCTTGAAAATATCAAGAAAAAGGTGGTGCTGCTTACAGTGTCTGGCGATGGTTCGAGAATCTCCTGCCTTTCGCCACGTGACCGATCGTACATCTTGTGACGCTCTTCTTGGCATCCATCCCTTCCTTCTCGAGAGATTTAAAATCTTCTGCGAGCGTCAGTTCGAGAAGGAGAAGGGGATAGAAAGGAGTTTGGGGAACGCGTGTTTAGTTCCGTTGCCCCAGTTCAGTTCGATCTCTTTGTAAGTTTTTTTTTTTTCCTCTGATCGAAGCTGTGACGTTTTCCTTATCCGATTCATAGTTCTTCATCTTTTGAAATGGATTGTTAGTTTCAGGAACTGGTCAATTTGCCCCACAACTCGGAGGATTCTATTTTAGTAACTTTTTTTTATGATTCCGATTCTTGGCACACGAATTCTCACTTTTCTTGCCGCTCAATCCAGATTTCGCCCTTGCTTCGTTATGCTTTTACCCTTCTGAGAGCGAGCGAAATCAAGCATAGTATTTATCTAGAATAATTTCTTTCGTTAAATAGTTTATTTGTAGGATGTTAACCGCATCTATGCTCTCTTTTTTTTTTTTTATTTTAGTTTGCGGAATTTAAAGAGATATAATCCATGCCCACCACGAAGGAAACCCTAATTACTGCGACAAATGATGGCGCTAAAGTTCCAGCCGTCGCGCATCCTTTGGCAGAGGAATCGTCGGAAATTGCATCCAACATTGCCTACCATGCTCAGTACAGTCCTCATTTCTCCCCTCTCAAATTCGAGCCGGAGCAAGCTTATTATGCCGCAGCACAGAGCATCCGTGACATGCTGATTCAGGTTGAGTCTTTAGGGGGACATTTCCAGATGGGTTGCAGCAGCCATCTGTTTACCATCTCTTGTTTCGTACAGCAGCTTTGCTGGTTCCTTATCAGTGAATCTCCCTGAAAGCACGGTGTCTTCGCTCTCTTGATTTTTTTTTTTTTTTAATCCCCCTTCCATGGTTCTTACTTGCAGAGGTGGAATGAAACGTACCTTCATTTTCACAAAGTTGATCCCAAGCAGACATACTACCTGTCGATGGAGTATTTACAAGGTCGTGCGCTTGCTAATGCTATCGGGAACCTCGGCATACTAGATGCATATGCTGATGCTCTAAATAAACTGGGACATGAACTTGAAGAGATTGCGGAGCAGGTATTGAATCATTACTCTTCTTTTCTTCATAGAATCAGCACATTGGGACGGAAATCCTCCCACAGCCATTTATTTGTTGGCCGCACGTAATTAGAAGTTTAGAACTCTCATTTAATTGATGTAATCATTGTTGATAATTGATATTGCAATAATATTTGGAAGAAAAGAGATGATAATAAAACTAGGTTTCTTTAATTCCTAATTGAAGAGAGTCTTGTATTTCACAACGGACCTCGTTACAAAGAATACTTATGGTCAGCTGATTGCTCTATTCCATACCATTGCCGTTTGCTATCCAAGATTGCTCATTTACAGACAATTTGTAGCTCTACAGGGAGTATGGTAGCTATGGCTGCGCTGATTTTTTCATTTACAATCCTAATTGCATCCTATTGTGTGTATATTTGGTTATCATTGCCGTGATTGAAAGTTGGCATATAATGACTTGCAATTGTTATGAGGACAATAAACAGAACTTACATTTTTTTAGGAGAAAGATGCAGCTCTGGGGAATGGAGGCTTGGGTAGACTTGCATCATGCTTTCTAGATTCAATGGCAACACTAAATTTGCCTGCTTGGGGTTATGGTTTACGTTATAGATATGGCTTATTTAGGCAGCGGATATCCAAGGAGGGCCAAGAAGAAGTGGCAGAAGATTGGCTCGAGGTATCATCTGCACTGCAAGATCTTTGAAACATCAGTTTTTTTCTTTTTTTTCATTCTCTTCGCTAAGAGGTTTTGTTTGCTGATGTAAATCAACAGAAGTTCAGTCCATGGGAGGTTGTCAGGCATGACATCGTATATCCTGTTAGATTTTTTGGCCGTGTTGAGGTCTCTCCTACGGGATCGTAAGTGCAGATCTTTTGGCACATAGCACAATTACATTTGAGTGCAAGTCATATTAAATTTATTTGTCAGCGAAACCAATTTTTTTCATTCTCAAAGGTACTTTCAGTCAAGTGTTAAAGCAGCAAATGGGATAAGATTTCTTTCTAGCGTTTGTCTTGAATGATCGGTGCTGAGTAAAGTAGTGCAGAAAGTGAACATAATGATCCATCTGATGAGAAAGACAGCCAACTGTTTCAAGCACAAGGGGTTAATCTGGGAAAGGATGTCCAGTAGAAACAAGTTACATTTTATATTTATTTTTATGAGCAAAGAACAACTTGATCACTTCTTTCATGTGGGATGTGTTGCTGCACAAGTATATAGGCTATCCTCTTCAAGCAGTTAAAAGAAAAGAAAGAAAATCAGAGACTGTAGTGTGTTTGTTCTTGTTGCACTTGATACTTCATCACCTTGTTACCCACTAGTTTGTTTCTTTTAAATTTGATATCCCAGCCCAATCATTAGCTCTTCTGTCCATGTCACCAAATGTACACAAGATCATCTTGGACTCCTTTTAAGTTTGCACACCATGAATTTAATTTGTTATCTGCTATGCCCAAAATCATACATAGCTCTATTATAACTCTGCTTTAGTGATACAGAATTCAACTTTTTAGGCCGCAAAGTCAAACTTTTTGGAGAAATCGTCAGTTGTTTAATTCTTCATTTTAAATGCTCCAATCTATGCTGCTAAGAAAGCTGTATTCATTATTGATGTTTCTCTGTGCTGGCACTTGGCAGTCGAAAGTGGGTTGGAGGGGAGATTATTCAAGCATTGGCCTATGATGTGCCAATTCCAGGATACAAAACAAAGAATACTATAAATCTTCGCCTTTGGGATGCAAAAGCTAGCTGTGAAGATTTCAACTTATTTCAATTCAACAGTGGACAGTATGAATCTGCTGCTCAACTACACTCTAAAGCTCAGCAGGTAGGTTATGCAGCGATGCATATGATTCATGAACGTTGTCATATTAGCCTTATCCTATCTCGAGGTAAACCCAATTATGTATTATTTTCGACGTTTAAGAACTATGCAAATATTTACCCCTAGAGCTTTCCTGATTTAAATTATGTGGTTATTGTATTGGTTCAAAGGGGTATATGTTAAGTATTCTAAGTATTCTTTATTGTCTTTATTTGTTGTAGGGATGTGTTATCCTTTTTCTTTGCTTCTGTGTTGCATAATAACAAATTAAATAAGCTTTTGATAATTAAAATTTTCATAAGTGTGATTTTCATTGAGCAAATATATGTGAGAGCTAGGTATCCAGCAAAATCAAATGAACTGAAGGTCTCAAACTTTCGATCATTTTTACTGACTTCTTCTCACTAACTTTTCTTAAGACTTGACTGTGAACAGGTGGTTGCAGCAACATTGTAATAATATTTTTTTTATTTATTATTATTATTATTATTATTTATATATATATATATATATATATATATATATATATATATATATATAACTGTCTTACAAAAACCTGATATATTTGTTCCATTGTAGATATGTGCAGTTTTATACCCTGGTGATGCTACAGAAAATGGAAAGATTCTGCGACTGAAGCAACAGTTTTTCCTTTGCAGTGCATCCCTGCAGGTATGCTATAGGCTACAACTAGCTTTATAAACTCCATATTTCTTCTGTAAATTCCATTCCCTCTACTACTATTACACTGGCGCATTTATACACTAATTCTTTTTTGACTTATACAGGGATTAATTAAACATAAATATATTGAAAAAACGTGTACATCTCAATTGACTTTTTATAATACCTATTGAATCTTTCCTGTAAAGACGTATGAGTGAAGTAACAAAAAGTGACAGTCAATATCATCCCCTAAACTCTTTTTTCTGGTGGGAAGTGGGTTAAATGGCAATGTGTGAGTTCGCAACTTTGTGGCACGATGGAGGCACTGTCATTTAGGGGTTTGTTATGGCAGAAAGGAGTGGACCAAGTTTGGCCTTTTCACAGCGTTCATAATTTGTGTACAAGTAATAGCTATCTAAAGGTATACATGATGAGCAGAAGCATTTCATGGGAATAAACCAATGAGACATGTATATGTTGTGAAAGTTCCATTCTCCTAATGAAATTGTGGATGGGCTTATTCGATCTTTTCCATCGATAGATGCATGCATGAATATGTCTTTTTGTGTGGAGCATTATTATAACAGCCATTATGATTATGGTGTGAGGGCATTGTTCATCAAGTTGTTTGTTCTTTGTCATCTCTAACCATAAAAGCTTATCCCTATTATTCCAGCTTGGGTTTTTATATTCTTCTATGCATCCATGTTACTACTAGTTTGAAATACTTTCTGAACTTCTATTCATGTTATCTTAGATCTATCCTTTCTCTTTCTTGACTTTTCAACACAAATCTGAACCCCTCGTTCTACCACAGCCTCTAAAGTTTCTATATCATCAGGTAATTTGCTGCTTTTGCATAGGTAGTCTTTCAGAGTTTCTTCAGGCAATCTTTCCCAGAGATTTTTTACATCAACTGTTGATACTTCATATGATTGAGACTTGTAAATTGAATTTTCCCATACTTATTTTGGAGATTCAAAGATTGCTGGGGTTGGTGATGGATCATTTCTGACGACCACCTGTCAGATATTTGGAAAGCTGATTTTGAACCTAGCAGTGTTGGGGACTGTACTGGGTTGAGATCTGGTCACATCACTAAAGCTAACATGGAATTGCCTGTAATATTGGACTACTTTGTGATGTTTCTCAAGCTTACAGTAAAATGTAGGAGAAAATTCAGTATAGAAAGTGAGACTCTCCAGATGGCTGTAAAGCATGTGAATGGTGGAGCTTCACATGGTTTCTCAAAGTAATAGAAGCTTTTACAATGGTCTTATTTCATTTTATCATCAGTTGTTTCCAAACACTCCCATCATATTTTCACTAGATATTTACCTTTGTGTACTATGTTTCTTTCTTTTTTTCTTCTTTTAAAGAATGAAAACCATTTTACTGATCATTGGAAAGAACGTGTTTAACTTTCCCCATTTTTCAGTTTATCTGCCAATAAAACCAAGTTGATACATAGTGTCGTTGGGGTACAATACATTCTACAGAATATATGATCTAAAGTGCTTGCTTGTGATTATGTAGAACACCAATTCCACCTTATAAAATCCAGAGTCGTATAATTGATAATAATATTCGGCTCACTATTTCAGGAATATTTGAGCTTAAGCTGTTATGGAGATTTTAGTTGTATCTAAATTAGTGGTGTGACTCTGATACTACTGATAGAACATTGCATAATTGAACAAAACAATTTGCAGGATATTGTTGTGAGATTTAAGGAAAGGAGAGCTGGGAAAACAGCATTACAGTGGTCTGAGTTTCCTAACAAAGTTGCTGTTCAACTGAATGATACACACCCAACACTTGCAATACCAGAGCTGATGCGATTACTGATGGATGATGAGGGACTTGGTTGGGATGAAGCTTGGAATGTGACAACAAGGTGCATCCACTGGTTTCTATGATTGCTTTTTTCACTGACATACACTCTTTTGTTGTTGTTGAATACTGGTAACTAATGAGAAATCAAAGCTTTTATACAGGACTGTTGCTTATACCAATCACACAGTTCTTCCTGAAGCACTAGAGAAATGGCCACAAGCTATAATGGCAAAACTTCTTCCCCGTCACATGGAGATTATAGAAGAAATTGATAAGCGAGTATGCCCCTTAACCATTCATTGCCTTCTATATGCACCGTACAGTGACTCCTCAGTAATCAGCTTACAATATCTGTTTGCAGTTTATGGCAATGATACATTCCAGCCGAACTGACATGGAGAGTAAACTCCCATCCATGCGGATTCTGGATAGCTCCAATCCCGAAAAGCCTGTAGTGCGCATGGCAAATTTATGTGTAGTGTCTTCTCACATGGTAAGGCAGTTCCTTTGGTAATGAAGGAATCAGAGTCTTGACTGTTATTCAAGTTCCATGGTTTGACGATGAGATTGCATACAGATATTTCTCAGCAAATTCATATGTGCATTTTTTTTGTTCAATACCTCATACTGATATTCCTAATGCGATCAACTTCTCTTTTTGAGCCAAAGAGCGTATTGATGTAAGGAAGCTTGACGGAAATAATTGCAGGTGAATGGAGTGGCCCAGTTGCACAGTGACATATTGAAGTCAGAGTTATTCAAGGACTTTGTCTCCATATGGCCTGCCAAATTTCAGAACAAAACAAATGGCATCACACCTCGACGGTGGCTCCGTTTTTGCAGCCCTGAGCTGAGTAACATAATCACGAAATGGCTAAAAACAGATAGATGGATCACTAATCTTGACCTCCTCTCTGGGCTTCGTAAAGTATGTCTTATATGTTGCCGATTTTTTTTCTACAGATTGCCTTGTGCCTGTTAATGTGCTTTTCACATAGTAATTTTATGTCCATCAGTTTGCTGACAATGAGGAGTTACATTCGGAGTGGGATTCGGCCAAGATGGCTAACAAATGTCGCCTGGCACAGTATGTATTGCACGTGACAGGCATTGCTATCGACCCTAATAGCCTCTTTGACATTCAAGTTAAGCGAATTCATGAATACAAGAGACAGCTGCTGAACATCTTGGGAGCAGTGTATAGATACAAGAAACTAAGGGTACAGAAGACTTCTACGTTCTAACTGTTTGAAATTTACATCAGCGTCATTCTTTGCTTTCATGGTATTGGCAGTGTTTCTCAGCATCTGTCTTGCATGCACAGAATCCATCCACTTTAATTTCACTTCCAGCGCATAGGTTCACTTAGCTGTTGTAATATACTTTTGAAATGTTCAGTATCAACAGAACTTACTTTCAATCATAGAAATATTTATATCTGTATTCTCTTGGATAAGTGCATGGCCATATCTCAGCGAGCTGAATTTCGATCATATTATTTCTCACTGATGCCTGATAAACTGAAACTCCAGCTAAAAATTTGATGTAATAAAGAGATTTTCCTAGTTGATTTAGTTGGCTGATGGCCTGATTGGCTCTTTCTTAACTTCATATTGAAGTGATAGAATTAGACTTTAATTCAAAAGAACTTATCTGAAAATTATACTTTCAATACTAAATTATATCATCATGGCTCGCTTATGTTTAACTCTGTAACTAAATTTGACTGTTGGAACTGATATTTGTAGGAAATGAGCACTGAAGAGAGGAAGAAAATGACACCACGTACCATCATGCTAGGAGGAAAAGCATTTGCAACATATACCAATGCTAAAAGAATAGTGAAGTTGGTTAATGATGTTGGTTCGGTAGTCAACAATGATCCTGAAATCAACAATTATTTGAAGGTATGATGATTTAAGTTTCCTATGGAGGCAACATCATTTCTTTTGCATGTGTTTTTTATTAATAAAATATTTAATTCAAAATTTTGAGATTTTGGAATTCCACATTGGATATTTATCTAAACATAAATCTACTTAAATATAAAACCTTATCTTAGACTCCCAAATAACTTGGTTTTCTAATTAAATAAGATTTAGTTTTTTATCTTTATTTCTCTCTCCTCTCTTAAAATTCTACATAAGATTTAGTTTTTTATCTTTATTTCTCTCTCCTTTCTTAAAATTCTACATACACATCTCTAATTGTTTCTCACGCGTTATCTTAAAAAGAAGCGTAAAGATGCTTTCTCTTCTCACAAGACATCCCAAATGGATGCTTCGCAAACGGACTCTTTGGAAGACTTTCGTAAATGAAGAGATACATTCTCACGAAAAAATGCATATGATATGATGATGATCCCAAGGGACACAACCCTTGATGAATGGATGAATTATGTGAAGGGATGTATTCAACGAAAAGATGCCTAAGCATCTAATAAGTGCCTTGTCATTTCTAAATAAGTTACTACCATATTCCTTCTTCCTTCTATTTCATTCTTTTCATATTTATGCTTGTCTCGCTGAGCCTTTTACAAAACTGCAGCAGAAAAACTGGGGAAATTCCCCAATCAATTTTCATCCTCTTTGGTACTCTGAAGCTCTTTGCTTTCAGGATTTAGTATAACATCAAAAATTGTATCCAACAGTTATTCACAGCTATAAAATTCAGACGGTGTTTTTTTCTTTACGCACTTGTCGCAGCTTACACTTAAACCATTATTACTGAATTATGTTTTTCTTGTTCTTTGTGAGTATATGTTGCTGAACTTTGTACTAATTCTGCTGGTGAAGGAAAATAGAACTTTTGTCTGTATCTATCTTAAATAATTACTAATACCCCAGCTGCTCCTGTAGCGATAAACTTTTGTGAACCATCATTTGTGGATGTAGTTTTTTTTTTTTGTTGTTGGGGGGGGTTGGGTGGGTGGGGGGGTTCAGGGGAAGAAAAGATTACAACTCTGGCTATGTATCAGGAAATCTACTTTTATACTGATCTTAGCTTGTGAAACATATTGCTCTATTCGACAGTCTAAAATTTAAATGTTTTGGTCTTCAGGTTGTCTTCATTCCAAATTACAATGTATCTGTGGCTGAAATGCTTATTCCTGGTAGTGAGCTCTCTCAGCACATCAGCACAGCAGGCATGGAAGCTAGTGGGACGAGCAATATGAAATTTTCTCTAAATGGTTGTTTGATAATTGGGACATTAGATGGTGCAAATGTCGAAATAAGGGAAGAGATAGGGGAGGAGAATTTCTTCCTTTTTGGTGCCAAAGCAGATGAAGTCCCACGGCTGCGCAAGGAGAGAGAAGCTGGACTGGTAATGGTTGTTAAGTGTTAAAAGAATCAACTGCTTAAGCAAATACCTTTCCATCTACCTCGTATGAAAATTTTAAGAAAAAAGCAGTGCCATTTGTTGTCATGATTATATTAACACTTTGCTGTCCTATAATTTTGGGGCTCAACAGTTTTACTGACAAAATTTCAGGGTCATGTCATAAGCTAGATGCACTTTTGCTGGTCTGTTATAGTAACACTTTTGCTTGCAGTTCAAACCAGATCCACGATTTGAAGAAGCCAAAAAACTTATCAGGAGCGGTGCATTTGGTAGCTACAACTACAATCCTCTTCTGGATTCATTGGAAGGAAACTCTGGCTATGGACGTGGTGATTACTTTCTAGTTGGTCACGACTTCCCAAGCTATATTGATGCACAGTCCAAGGTGGATGAAGCATACAAGTAAGTTAATGGACACCTAATTTTTATTTTATTTTATTTTAGTTTGGCTGATGTGATTCGCCATTTCAATATGATGCTTCAATCCATTTATTTGCCAAATATCGAGTCTTTTTGACATGCATAGTATCTTATCTCCAACTGATATAACATGAGAAATGCATCAATGATAAAACTTACCTTCATATAATGCGTTATAATATGATCTGAGAAAAACACAAGCTCAGACAAGGTGAATGAAGAATAAATAGTAAAGATGAAAAGCATGGGACATTGTCATTGTATATCTAAGAAGTAGGTATGCCTGATATAGTAGTGGTGATGCATTTCAGTTATAAGGAGATATAGAGAACTAAAAAGTAGGTATTCCAATATTTCAGTAACTGAAATGGAGAAGAGAACTGAATGATGCAGAAGATTTATAAGGAGAAATAGATTCAATTTCAGTTAAAATAAGAAAGGAATAACTTTGGTAGAGGCACCATGCCAAATAACCAATTTTTACTAAACTCTCAACATTTTCTTTGTGCTTTATTGTTGTAGTTGGTTACTTTTTTGAGTTATGCTCAATGAGACGGGTATCTTTTTTCCCCTAGGCCTGATGTGTTAACTTCTGCCAACTAAGCAGCAAATTGTGGAAAAAAAATGTGCCTTCCCTTCTACACCATGCTGATATGTCTCAGGAACGCCTCTTGCATACCTGCTGAACTTATAAGTCTTTACCATATCAATTGTGATCATCCTTTTTCCTCGCATCTGTAGTTTTGTCACTCACCATAACCTTTGGAAAAGCTTTGTTCCTCAGTACTAAGCAAATTGACTCATAATATATTACCATATGGTTTCTTCAAGTTCTAAACATTTTGAACAAACTCTTCATCTATCTCAATTCAAATATCTATGCAAAAATAGGTCGACCAATGGTCATACAGACCATAGTCTTTTGTACTTCATGTTATGTGACTCATAACTTCAATGCAGGCAAATCAATTTGTATCCATGACTTATAGATCCCTATTTTTTTCGTGTTAGTTTATGCAAAATCCATTGTAACTATATGAGAGAATTTCGCTACACATCTTATTATCATGGTATTACAAATCCATGACATAATTCATGGTATTAGGAGTTCCAAATGTTTGCAAGACTTCATCTGTAAAACAGGTTTAAGTACGCCATACAGTAATTTGTCGTAAATTCCATGTCATTGTTTTGGCCAGTATCAAGTACATCGTTTGTTTATTTTGAAAAGTGGTTCTTTCATAATAAATTTATAGAAAACATTGCTTGCCAATTTAATGAAATCAAAAGATACCTAAGTATTCTTCAATCTGTAGAGTTCATCTCCCTCTCTCACATAAAGTATGCTCTTACTATTGTCTGTTGCAGGGATCGGAGAAGATGGCTGAAGATGTCTATCCTGAGCACTGCAGGCAGCGGAAAATTCAGCAGTGATCGAACCATTTCCCAGTATGCAAAGGAAATATGGGACATAAAGGGCTGCCCTGTGCCATAGCTCTAAAAAGAAGGCCTAGCAAGGCAAAATTCCACCCGTATTGGATATATATAATGCGTGAATAACTACAGCCACAAAAAGGCAATATAATGTTGTCCTTTCGTTCTACTGCTTTACGGAGTTAGCACGAGTGGAATAATAAAACAGTTGGTGAGATATCCTACCCTACATGTTCTTTGTTGTATGCTGTGTCAAGAGAGATTTACATTAACTGAATTCTGGTGGCCACAGCTAGGTCACGTCATATTTTCACAAGCGGAATTAAAATTGGCATATCGGTCAGATATCCTATCCTACATGTTCTATTTGTAGAACTGCTGTGTCATAGACATCATGTTACATTAGCCAAATTCTGGTGGACATAGCTGGGGCACATGCTTTCGTTTTGCAAGAATGAGATCAGAAACTTCCGGTATCGTGGAGGATAAAAATACAAGGTATGCTTCGTATATCTAAACCTAGGAGACCGCACAAAAATCAAGCAATACTGATGCCGTTAAAAGGAATTTCCTTCATTTCTTCTCCAGCTCACCCTTTTTGCCCGGCGTTTGATTAATGCAATGCAACCTAAACCGATTAATCAGCCTGAAGTTCCAATTGAGGAAAACAAGACTCTTGTACTTCAGCAGGTAGGTTGAGGGATATGCGGCCATCTCTTGACCTACGAGATGCGGTCAAGAAACAAGGACCACCATCTTCCACCTCTCTTCAGGCATGAGAAAGACCACTTTTTTGGTACAATCTAACCTACTCGAACGATAGATCAGTTCATCTACAGCCCCTCCACTGATAAGACATCACACCAAACGATTCTATGAATTTCTCCCAAACCAAGTTGGCTCTGTGCAGCCTAATGAAAGTTCAAAGCCCCGAGAACAAACAGCAAAATAAGAACAGCTGGCAAGCAGCAACATAGGCTACCTCTCCGCATCACAGAAGCATCATTACCGCAAAGCCGACGGGGCACTAGCGGACTAAAACCCAAGCCTCCCCAACCACCAGCAGTGCACCACCACTGGTCCTTTCACCTGCAGATGATTCGCATACTGGCTTGCACTGAGTCGCACACATCGACATACTCGTTAAACAAAAAAACTGCGGGAGAACAGACAAAGCTAGATGAACATAAGCATAACAGTATGTTACATTCTACCATCGTCCACACAATCCAGATGACTTAACCAACAAGTATCTAGCACAGAATGGTTTGTCTTTAAGGTCAAGGCGACCTTGCAGGAGAACTTGAAACAGACCTAGAGTAGCTCATGCCGCGACTATGGGAATAACTTTCTCGAGAATATCTCCTGCTTTTCCTGGGTGAAATGCTGCATGAAGGACTTCTCTTTGTCTTACGGCCAATGGGAGAGTATCCGGGCGAATAGCTTCTCCTCGACCTCCGAACCCTCGGAGAGTAGCTACGAGAATAGCTCCTCCTCGACCTCCGATCCCTCGGAGAGTAGCTGCGAGAATAGCTCCTCCTCGATCTCTTCCTCGGTGAAACACTGCCCGAGTAGCCCCTCCTTGAGCCTCTCCTTACTCTTGGGGAAACACTTCGTGAACGTGACACATAGCGGTGGGCACGCCTGCGATAGCGAGGCGAAACAGAGCGCTCCGAAGAGTACGACCTTGAATCACGAGAGTATGATCGGTGCCCCCGCCTCCTTATAGGTGATCGGCCGTAACGACCGTATGGAGATTTAGAACGCGAATGGGACCTGTACCGCCTGTGGTAGGGAGAGTAGGATCGCCGACTGTAGTACGGTGGAGAGTAGGATCGCCGCCCGTAGTAAGGAGAATAAGACCGGTCCCTCTCAGAGGAGTAGCTGCGAGACCTGTATCGACCCCTGTGGTATGGCGAGTAGCTTGGAGACCGGCGTCGCACTGAAAAAGCAACACAACCTAAGTACAATAGAAAAACAACGAGAAAGGACATGCACTCTCACAGGAGCAGCATCTGACATTTGTTTTTCAGTTATTAAAAAATAAAAAAAAAATTGCATCAATAAAACGTTGATTCAACAATTGGAGTGTCGTGGCCTCCACAACGCTGATGCTGATTTCGAACGTGACTTACAAAGAAGGTGACTTGCAAAATAATTTACATGGTACAGAAGAAAAAAAGTATTAATGATAGGATTAATGACTAAGGTGGTGGGATGAAGAAGCTTACCATGAACTGTTCTCACACCAAGATATCTGCCTGGAGTTGGAGTTCGCCCACGTCGCCTCCTAGCCTGGACAGATATGAAGAATCAATCGAAGAGAAGAAATGCACACCAGCTGTAAAGCCAATGATAGTAGGGGAAAAACGAAAGCAAGAGAAAAATATGCATAGCGAAGTAATCTAAAAGAACAGTAATGCAGGGCATACAACCCATTGGTTAAATAGTCGGATGTTTGCTTGTGGTAGTTTGATTTGATTGTGTTAAGGTTGTAGTAAGGCTTTTGAACTTTGATGAAGAGCTGCTACTCACAGCTACCCTGCTGCCAAAAAACACTTCAGGCGAACAACATATCTCTCAAACCCCCAGAAGTATCAGCTAAAAGTATCAATAAATCCATTGCAGATACAACTTAACAAACAACAGACAAAAAACAAAGCGAGCCTAGGACTGCAGCACAACATCTGACAGCAATTTTACCTTTTCAACAGTAATGACCCGACCTTCCAACACCGACCGGTCAAGATACTTGATGCAGCGATTTGCTTCCTCAACAGTGTCCATTGTCACAAATCCAAAGCCGCGAGACTCCCTTGTCCAAGGGTCAACCACAAGGTGGACGTCGATCACCTGCAAAAATACAACAGATCATCAAAGAATGAAAAATTGAGGACATTTTAATTTTACCTTAAAGACATAACCAACTAGTGAAGTTCTCACTAAGTTCTCAATGAAATACTAGGTTCCCATCATCTGTTTCTGCATGATACAAAATTATTCAGCAATTTTTACCAGCAAATAATTTCCTAAAAAATACAGCATATAACAAGATAGAGTACACCACTAAATTGCGTTAACAGATACAAAGGCAACAACACTGCAGTTCAATATCGCAAACAATAGAGAAAAGGACTACTATATCCTTAAAGCACTGCAATTCCAACATTTCGATATATTAGTTCCTCTCTGAATCATAAAGAAACAAATAAATGCAGAAATATCTTTACATCATGCATGCCGGTTGTCAACAAGTGCTTGAAAATAGAACCATAAGTAACCTTGCACCTACCTTTCCTTCACTCGCAAAATGCTTCTCAAGATCATTCTTTGTCAACCGAGAAGATAAACCAGTCACGTACAAGTTATTCCCAGGATTCTCTACATCACTTAATTCCCCACTCCTACAGAAATCAAAGTGACAACAAATGTCAATAAAACCACAACCATCTTGATCAAAATCGAATTCATCATACAATCTGCCTTCCTGAGGCAAAAGGGGGATGGCAACGACACCTTGACCGACTCCTCGACCTTGAGGAGGACCTCGAAACAGATCTGCTGTACCCATATGGTGAACGAGAATGAGAGCGGTAGTCATATCTGTATTTTAAAAAATAAACCTTTAAATAAAAGGAAGAAAAATCCATGAAACATGACCAAACAGCAAGTTCAAACATCTCAAGATATCATTGAGAAAAAGTATATCAAAGAGAATGAAAAACTGACCTTGATCTCCTTGAGTAAGACATCTGAAACAACAAAGTAAATGCTGTCACTAAGACAACTGTACAAAAATTGGTAAGCTTATATATATATATATATATATATATATATATATATATATATATTTTGATATGTATGTATGTATGTATGTATGTGTGTATGTATGTATGTATGTATGGTATCCTTCGAAAATACCAACGATACGGGACTACAGGACCCGAAGCACGAGTGGGACTCTACCAAAAAGAAAAGGTAAAACAATATTTAATCAATTCTTCAGTATGAATTTTGATGTCGATAGCTTGCACTAGTTTAGAGGGCATTTAGTTGACAACTCCATATCAAAATTGAAATGTCAGGGCAAAACTAATATATTGTTGCGAAAGAAACATACATACATACATACATCCATACGTGCTGTATCTATAAGATCTAATGGAACTGACAATCCTTCAAATAGACAACAGAAGAACCAGCCTAACATCAAAACTGCTATTAGAACGCGATCTTTGCTGGATGCAATTAAAGCAAAAGAGTGATGTGCAAATGAAACACCACTATGATCACATCCAATATGGTGCCTTTGAAGAACTTATACACATCTTGCCAGCAAAATGAAGGATTTTATTGGAGAGTACAGCCGAGTGATCAAGACAATTATACAGATCGATGGCATTAATTCTAACCAGCAAATCCTAGGGTTTCCTCTTCCTCTTCTCTAATCCACCTCTAACCATCCAAAAGAAAAAGAAAAAGATCGATTGATTCAACGAAAATCTAAAGAACAGACAATCAAGAACCAGAAGCTATTAACCTCGCCAGAATCATCGCCCCCCCCCCCCCCCCCCCCCACAAAAAAAACACAACCAAAAAAAAAAAAAAAGAAACACAAAAAGAAAATAATTGCCACCTTGAAAAACTGTCGCTATATTAAAATAATAATAATAAAAAACGATCTTGGACTCGTACAAATAGAAATATGTAGACATGAAATATAAAAGAAAGTACGAGATCAAATCGAATTAGTTGAAAAAATAATAAAAATCAAAGCAAATAATTCCCAAGGGTTACGAGACAGCCGCATGAGCTTCTAATTAACGGCATAAGAAACCCTAGAAATGTAAAGATGGAGAGGAGAAAAAGAGGGAGATCGAAAGCCTACCGTGGCGATAGCCAAGAACACAGAGGATCGCACGCCCTCGCTCCCGCTTTTCCTCTACGCCCAAGTTCCTTCCTCTCGTGCAGGTTAAAACGTTGAAGGTTCGGGAGGAGGTCGGTTTATAACGGGACGACGGGAAGCTTCTGGAGAGGCGGACGTGAATGGGTACTTAAATCCAGTGAAATCCATCGAGGCGGTCCACGGAGCTTGGACAAGTGGCACGGCATCGTGAAATTTCCGCAGCCCGGCGGTCCACGGAGCTTGGACAAGTGGCACGGCATCGTGAAACTTCCACAGCCCGGCGGTCCACGGAGCTTGGACAGGTGGCACGGCATCATCAAACTTCCACAGCTTGACGGACACGTGCTGGCGATCAGCGGAGGAAGCCGATTCTTTGATAAGCAACGATTGGTGCACAAGAATCCACGCCCTCCAATGACAGCGCCATATTGAGTAGGCGCCATATTTCACGCATCCGTGAATGGGCGTATATCTGGGTGGACGCGAGTTGGGTATTCCTTTATCCATGTTTCGACCCCCTGGCCGGCCCAACGAGCCCAGTCCGAGAAGAATTGTGTAAAGCCTACGCAACCTTCTTTTTCTCTGATGAACAAACTGCATACAGAGGAAATACATGCAAATTAAAAGAAAAGTTAGATATGCCTGTAGAGTGACTTCGATAGTGGTATATTGGCAGATATAGAGTATCTATAAGAGTGAGCTTTCTGATAATCAGCCTACCCTCCGGCCTAACCACGATTGAGGCGGAGCTTCGAGCTATCTGAGAGGGTATCTCTTATACGAAAAGTATACTTAGTACAGATAGTGTATGCCTCGAGGAAAACTCCTCCACGGTGATCGATTGAATACAGAGAGTGAATCGGTAGAGGGATAGTCATTCATTGCTTTGTGAGACCTGCAAATTGATCAGAGAGTTGGGCTCATTTCAGACAGCACATGTGTATCGGAAGCCAAATAAAGCTGTAGACTGATTACCTTTTTTTTGTTATTTGGCACTTTGGAGAGTTCATCTGCAGACATACCTTCTCCTATGTATCAGTTTTTTTCTCTTGATTTGGTCGAGGAGCTGTATGAGTTGTCGTTTCTAACCAAAAATAAAAAAAATAAAAGGGTCAGGTGGTCAGCGCTGGATGTCCTTCGTGCGGTGCAAGATTCCGAAACAGCTTGCCACCTATTCATCGAATGGCCAGGAAGTATCTAGCATTCTACCTTAGGCTAAAAGGATGCCTCCAAGACTTCAGACCCCCTGTGCAACCTGGAAGAGGAAGAATATATATTACTGATAATTACACTTTACCGGTATATTTGGCATTAAAAAAAACTCCTACATCTTTTTTTTAAAAAAAATTGTCCACACATGTGGTGTTATGCAATTCTTTCGTACCTGCAAATAGAAAAATCTATGCAAGAGAAATTGATATATAGCCATAAAAGTTAATATCCACCCTCTATCCTGCTATCCACGGATGCTCGCCCCTCGATAAATCTTGAAACTTACACTCCTCATTGTTCGCTATTTGTAAATAAATTTTAAAAAATATATTTGGGGAAGTGCCTTATTTCCTCCTTTAAGGAAAAAAAAGCAACTTCCCAACACCCTCATCTCTCTCTCTCTCTCTCAATATCTCTCAACTACTTCCTCCACCCTCTCTCTCTCTCATTCTCTCCCATGAACTCTCCATCTCTCCGTGGAAATGGGAAGTTTTTCCAACAAAAAGACCATGTTTGCATCTAAAGTCACGGAAAAAAGGATCCCGATGGTTTTTAAGTCTAAACAAACTACCAGCTTTGTTGATATCACTGCATCTTCAGAGCACTAGGGTAATCAGGGCCCAAATAGCCCTTCCTCTCCAAGTCCGCCAGATGGATACTCCTTAAGTTGCAATGAGGATCAACTTTGATGGAGCGGTTGTTCGGCACAAGGTTGGGACTTTGAAGGAAAAGTACTTTATATATCATCCAAATTTGTTCGATCATGTATTGTTCCTCTAGCTGAGCTTACAACTTCATGGGAGGGTATTGAGAATTTGAGATGGCAACTACTTTATTTTCTCCCTCTAGAATCTTTGCTGAGGTGATTCCATTGGCATTTGGGAGCCATATGATAAATTTTGTTGACCCAATTCTCAAAGACATTTGGCATATAGGGCTCGTTTGGTTCGCAGGAAAAGAAGGGGGGAAAGTGTGGTCAACGGGAAAGTAATGAGATGCCTCTTGTTTGGTTGGAGTTTTCAAAGAAGAGAGAAGGGAAAGTTATATTCCCATGGGAATGTGATTCCCACATTTCATGGGAAAGTCTTTCCCATGTTTCTCATGGGAAAGACTTTCCCATGAGGCGGGAATCACTCCATTTTTACTTTTTTCCAAAAAGTCCCTTCAGCATTAAAGAAGCATTAAAGAGGTATTAAAAACCTAATTTTTATTAAGGGCATAATAGGAATTATATATAACTTTCTTAGGAAAGTGGATGGCCAACCAAACATAAGTACCTTGGAAATTTGTCACTTTCCCATGGTCAACCAAACATGCCAAAAGTACTTTCTTAGGCATCCTCTTCCTAGGAATTTGTTTCCCAGGAATCATATTCCTAGGAAGGAAAATGCTTCCCGCGAACCAAACGAGCCCTAAAGGATAGTATGTTTGGAGTTCCATGCACACCATATTCCAACGTATTGAAAATATTTTATCTAAAAATAGCTATATTTTTATTTTATAAAAATATTATAAAAAAATAATCTACTAATTTTTTTTTTGAAAATTAAAAAGAGTTTGTCTGAATTAAGGCATGTGATATGCACTACTCTAAGAACATGATTCGTTCTCTATGTGCACGTTTGCGGCAGTCTCGTCTTTAAGATATAATAACTCGGCTTAATCCGATTTTCTACTAACGAGCACGATTGTTGGAGAGACTTGATCCGACAGTCTCCTCTAGTTGTCCAGATGAAAAAAATTAAAAAATGTTCGGAAGAAGAGAAAAAAAGAATAAGGAAAGTCTAAATGAAAAATGAAAAACTTTAAAAAAAATGGAAGAAAAAAAAAAGGGAGAGAAGAATTCTCTGTGTCACATCAAGAAATAGAGTAGTATTATGGATTGAGTTATTCAAAATACTGTATCCAGAGTCTATTTATATACTCTGTTTAGTGATGCAGTGTTTCCGAATATGCGATGTTTCAAAAATATCGCGACTGAAGAAAAAAAAAGAGTTTTAAAATATTTAAATCATCTAACATTTAGAAAAGAAAGCCGGTATATTTATTTTTTAAAATTATTTTTTTTTCTAAATTAAAACTCCAACTAACCAGCTAGCTAATCCGATGCGAGTTCAAGTAAAAATATAGTGTAATATAAATTTTATTTGATTTGACCTCTCGCATCTTGTAAGGGGCCAAGGGCTGATGCGCATGTATGTATGTTTTTTTTCTCTTTCCACAGGCGATAATTTAGGTCTGCCTCCCTTTGTATCAAAAATAAACTGACTTGTATGTAACAGAAGTATATGCAGGGGTTTATTAGTGAGCCTCGAAGCAATGTCGGAAAGCTGTAGCGTCTTTTTTCATATAAGCCCTTGTCCAATGTGCGTGACAATATAGTAGATATGCAGTCTACAAGGGCCTATTAAGTGTATAGCGCTTGGTCTGGTCTCGGTCGGCGATTGGGTAGCCGACTTTTTATGTATAAACCCCTGCAGATCAGGCATTCCAGTGGAGCACAGAGATCGGCGAGTCCGGTGTCGCAGGAGTTGGCGGTTGGCTGGCAATCGACTCGGCGATACTCTCACGCTACCGGCTTTAGAAACTAGTCAAAACACCGATGCTCTCGGACCACCGTCCTCCGGCCTCTCTCAAGTCCCAACTCTCGATCTTTGTTCCTGGGAACGCGTCCGAGATAAGCTGCTGGCGATCTTGAACCCTGGGTTCGCCGTTCGGGAGGAGGATCTCCAAACCCTAGCTCTCCCTCCGGCGCCCTCCGACCATGGCGTCTGGCCAGGACTCCGCCGGGACGACGCTTATGGATCTCATCACCTCCGATCCTTCGGCGGCGGCCGCCAATTCCTCCTCCACAGCCGCCCCCTCCACGCTCGGCAAGCCGGTGATCGCGGAAAAGAAGTCGAAAAGGGCCACCTTGATGCAGATCCAGAGCGACACCATCTCCGCGGCCAAGGCTCTCAACCCCATCAAGAGCTATCCACAGAAACAGAAGAAGAAGGTCGCTTCATTCCCCCCAATTTCCCTCGTCCTCCTTTGTTGATCTTTACCTGTCAGCAATTCCTTTCTTTTGTAAATCTTTAATGGAAGAATTGGGTTCCTCATCTTGATTTACTCATTTCCTTGTTACTTCTGCTCCGCAAGTGTCGGTCTAACAATTTAATGATGTTGATCCCGAGCAGCCGGTGTCGTATGCTCAGTTGGTGCGGAGCATTCATGAACTCGCTGCCACATCTGATCAGGTTTCCACTGCTACACTTCTTTAATCTGAATAGTTTTTAAGGTTTCTGGTCTAACTTATTCTCATCGTTCTGTTCAGAAAAGTTCCCAAAGGCAGTTAGTGCACCACGTGTTTCCCAAACTCGCAGTATATAATTCAGTTGATCCTTCTGTAGCTCCATCTCTTCTCATGGTATGCCTTTTGCTTCTTGAAGCGTTCTTGTAATTATTCTTCATCTAAGTAAGTCTAATCTATTAAATGAATGCATGAGCGAACATGCCTAAGAAGTTCTAGGAGGAAAAGAAAATAAGTTTATCTAATTACTATTAGCTATGATTGTTGTTTTTTTTTTTTGACTGTAGCATGTTTGCTGCATTACTGCAAAGATCTAGATGCACTGTTGCAGGGTGCAGTGCTAAAACACTTAAGATGATCTTATAATATTGCATCAGTGACACACTTAAGACCCTCTCATACTTGGATAGGATAAGAATTCATTTTTGAAGCCCCGAATAAAGATCATCAGTTGTTCCTCAAATGACCTCAAGTCTAAAGGTGGCCAGTTGGAGCTGAAATAACTTTTTGTCATATCAAATAGACAGTTGAAACATTGCAAAATCATGGAATATTACTGGATTAGCTTGAGGTTTGCAGGCATGCTTACACAAATTTTTATCAAATTTTAAATTACAAGATTCATAGCTCATTATTGTACAACAACCCTGGTTAGGACAGTGGTAGGAGTTTTTATTAAAATGTGCTAGGTGGAAAATCTAAAACTACTGATATGCATGACATGCATGCGGGACTTATACTTTTCCAAGTAATTTGCGTACCACTATGCATGATTTGGTCATATGCATTTCAATATTAAGAGAATGAAATGTATATTGCTTTCCGTCGCTCTACCTATACAAGCAACGATTGAACAAGTTTTTCAAGAAGAATATAGTCAGCTAGTTGAGTTAGGAAGAGTGGTCATTCAAAAATCCATTTTCTTCTACGATACAACTAAGGTTCGTATCATTGAGTTTCAGAATCTTCGTTAGCATGTCAAATAGGAGAAGATCCTTTGCTAGATGGATGATCAGTTGACATCTATCAACAATGATGATGTCTATGACTCCTACACTACAAAAAAATGCAGTGGCTTTGGGCATTCAGAAGCTCTTTAAGGATGAACTACAGATCAAGAGTCAGGAGAATGAAAAAACTAAAGTATCGCTTCATGAAGTGCTTATAATCAATGCTTCTCAATGTAAAGAGCATATGGTTAATGTTCCATCATACAAAGATACTGCAATGGAAGATCTGTTGATTCAGGATGCTGCAAATGTTGATCTATTAGGTATTTTGAAGGTAGAAGGTCACAATGATGAAGATTTGTATGAAGAGCACCTATGGAGAGATTGAGTCTCGATCCTAAAGGCAATGATGGAGATCAAGCAATATTAAGATCCATGTATGATTGATTTGTTGGATTCAATGAAGATTGTTATCAAAAGTATGATGCAGAGCTTGTTGATTGTCAAGCAGCGGACATCAGACCAACCAAAGAGTAGTGTGGTTGTGAGAAAATTTTATATGGGCCTTCATCATCAGATCTTGGAGATTTGATGGTGGATCGAGCTTATGAGTTACATCATGAAGATATCGAGGTCGAGATCTTGCGCAACGGAAGCAGCATATGGCGTATAAAGAAAGTATATTTCAATTTTTGTATTGTACGGAATTTTTTTTACGTAATTTTTAGACTTGGTTTTAGTGTCCTATTTTAAGTTAAATTGGTGTAAAAGAGTTATATTAATTATTATGTAGGGCTGACAAGTCATGAAATCATTAAAATTTGATTTTTGAATGTTTTTTAGGTATCTTTCTATATAGTGTGTTGTTTTTTTTTAGAAATATATTTTGGCAATTTGTTACTGGCCTATCAGGATTCTTAGTTTGCTTAAGTCTATAAAGGATCTATTAGGATTGAATGAAAATGTATTGTACATGATCTGTTTTAAATGAATGAAATGATTTCATTATGTCAGGTTTGGCCTTGCTTATCCTTCTCTCTTTCTATCTCCATTCTTTTCTCTATTTCTGGCTTCTTCTTCTTCTCCTTCTTCTTGTTCTCTTATTATTTCACTTTATTTCTTCCCTGCTTTCTACTATTCTGTCTTATGTTTTATGCTAGTCTTCTTCTTCACCAAATTGTTGGCATACAGATTGATTTTCTGTAGGTTATTAAATCAGATCAATGCTAGAATTAGCTTTAAACTGTTTTACCTCTTGCTATCTGACATTGCCTTTGATTTTTTAATTTTTACAGCATGGGTGATATGTAAGTTAAACAGATTAGTTTTTATATATTCATAGTGTCATAAAGCTATTTTGATTTCCATGCTGTTTTATACTTCTACAGCTCCATCAACAATGTGAGGATAGGACTATTCTGCGCTATATTTACTATTATTTGGCCAGAATTTTGTCAGATAGTGGTGCCCAAGGTTTAAGTCCAGGTGGTGGGATTCCCACACCAAACTGGGATGCACTTGCTGATATTGATGCTGTTGGAGGGGTCACAAGAGCTGATGTTATACCTCGAATTGTAGTGCAGCTTACTGCAGAGGCGTTGAATGCTGACACTGAAGGTATCTCCTTTCCGGCTTTCTTGACTTAGATTCATCATCATCTCTTCATTTTATGGTTAGAATCCTAGCAATTCCTTCTTTGAGTTATCATCCAGGTTTTATCATCCCTCATCACTTTTTAGTTAAGATCCAGTTGATCATGATTTTACCTTCCTATGAAGCCAATAAAATAACTGCAGCATTTGCTTATAGGCCATCTAGAACAATACAATCTTCAATGCTTTCTATGTTAGGGAATTTGAGGCACAACTTGGACTTTGGCCCTATCTTATAGTCTACAGGATCCTGGCACAGTTTCTTCGAGCAAGTAGCCTTCACTACTCAGTAGCAACTTTAGCAAAACACAAATCTTTGAATTTTTCAGTACAAATTTGCAAGGGATATTGGCTTTATAAGCTTATTTGAATTTTTCAAGCATCAAATATTTTGATGTTATTTTGATGCGACAAACTTCTATTTGTCCTGCCCTGGGCAGTTCTAGATCTTACCAAATGCCTTTAATTGTGAACAAAATGAGAAACTGGTCTTTCCATTCCTTTGTAACCATAACCTGATCCTTGGGGTGCCATTTTGGGTTTGCTACTAAATAACAATTAGGAGTGAATTTGTTCCCATGGGTAATAACTGTGAAAACTCTTGGTGGCATTGTTTTGAGCATGGATGAAAAACTATATTTTTAATGTCAACATGTCTTTGCTTCTAATATAAATTGACATTCTGGATGCATGGGCACCAACATGATCTTTCTCGTGGTTGTAAAACAACACAGTTACAAAAGTGACCTTTTTTGTGCAGTTAAATACCAAATAAAAATTGTTGTAAGTTTACTCTTCCTTCATCTCCTATGAGGTGCCACAAAGGATTTATTCATTTTCTACTATCAATGTGGCTAAGTGGAATACAATATCTTACATTCTTACTTGTATTGATTTTTTTAAGACAGACCAGGCCCATGGTCGGCGGAACCATCCCGAGCCGTCCGGTTCGGGGCATCCCGAGCCGTACCGGCGGCAGACCGGGACGGTTCTGGCAACGAAAATGAGATTGACAACGGAGGGAAAGAAGGAGAAAGAAAAAGAGGAAAAGAGAGAGAGGGGGGAAGGGAGGGAGAGGGAGAGGAAGGAAGAGAGAGGCCGGGGAGCCGCGGAAGAGAGGCTCTGCCTCCGGTTTCCTATTTCATTTGAAACAGGAGCCCAAAGGGGGCCCTTTTTATTTTTGCGATCTTTAAGTAAAAGTCGGCAAACCCATTGCTGACTTTAAAATCGCAAAAATAAAAGCACCCCCTCCCCCCGACCCCCTGTTTCGAATGAAATAGGAGACCGAAGGCGGAGCCCCTACTCCGTCTGCTCCGCGGCAGCTTGTCGGCCTCCGCCTCCTCTGCGTGGCGGCTCTCCAGCCTTCGGCTCCTCCGTGCAGTGGCTCTCCAGCCCTCTGCTAGCTCTCCGCCAGCCTCCCTCAACCTCTCCCTTCTCTTTCTTTTTTTCTCTCATGTTCTCCCTCTCCCCCGCCTCTTCTATTGCGTCGGTACAAGCTCGGCATGGGCCCGTACCGACCCGGGCCGCCAAGCAACCGGTCCGGGGTCCAGTACTGGTATAGCTGACACTGCTGATGCCTGTTTCTATCCCAAAGATGATAACTTGATACTTGTTTGTATTGGTACTGGTTGCTTGGTTATCAAGGATAATGCAAGAGAAATCAAATATATTTATGTTATCTACTATAACTACTATGTGCTTAATTCCTTGGGAACTATTTCTGCTTTCTCCATTTTTTGGGTAAATAACTCCACTTGTTGGTCTTTTGAAGTTCATGCACGAAGGCTTGCAGCTCTGAAGGCCCTTACTGCTGCTTCAGCAAGCAATTCTGAGATCTTGGGCAAGTTGTATGAAATTGTATTTGGCATTCTTGAGAAGGTTTGTCCTGTGCGACTACTCAGATTGCTTTTATAAGATGACTGCGAAGTCTGAAGCTTATGTGAAACAACTGTCCGTGTGTTAAGCTGCCTCTCCCACTTTTATGTTTTAAATGTTCATCATATCAGTCTCTCCATTGTTGTAAATTCTGTCTGTTTGTAGTGGATGGGGAAACTTTTGTTTGGCTCAATTTTCACCCTTCAGTAATCTTCAGGTTGCAGATGCAAAAGGGAAGCAGAGGAAGGGCATTTTTAGCAAAGGTGGTGATAAGGAGGTCAGATATTAACTTATAGTGTATATATATAGTTTTGATAGTTGAATTGAAGCTGCATTCGTGGAAGAGTAATATTCTGCTTATATATTTTACAATACATGCCTGTAAAATTAGTTAATTCTTGATTTTTAGTGGTCTAGTAAGCTTACCTATATGATCCCATAATTACTCGACCTTTGTTCCATGAACCACATTATACTTTCTAAAAACTCACTCGCTTAACTGTACAAATAGCAATCGGGTCCCCCCTTCCCCAATAAAAGAAAAACAAAGACTTTTAAATCACGTCTCATATGTTTGTTGCCTTTGTGCATATATTGCTTTTATATTTCTGCCAGCAATCAAGACAAGTGTTATGTTTTTATTCCATCAACTTCAGAATTGAAGGATAATTTGTTGTAGACATGTACAATGAAGACTCTAAGGAGGCTCTAGTAAGGAGAGTTACTTAAGTTTGTATCGAAGATTATATTGAAGATTACAAGGAAAGGAGGAGAAGACCTATGGATGGAGATTGTGAGAAAGGATATAGAGAAACTTGGAATAACAGTAGAGGTGGCTATAAATAGGAATATATGGCGAATTAAGATTCATTAGGCCTACTGAGACAATTGAAAAAAGGCTGGATGGTTATGGTTAGTTTATTCATTTAGCTCCATTGTTTATTTTTCTAAAAAAAAGATGGTCATACAATTGCTAGTTGCTTTATACCTACAGTTATGTTATCTTCACAAGTGCGGATATTAGTGGATATGACTCTCAAGTGGAAAAGTATTGCTGATAGGCTCAACTTTTCACTTTAAAACTTAGTAATAGGAATCTTCCACCTAGGGTAATGCATCCACTTTAGAGTCTTCCTGGAAACTTGAACCAGCACCTATTTCCTACCAATTCCTTCAATTGTTTTTAAAATATTCAAACCCACGCCTCCTGCACCTGCTTCTAATTCTGGCGACTAATATTCAAAATAAACAGATAAATGCGGCTGTTGCATGCGAAGAATTGTTGGTACAAACTTTAGTTTAATCCTTTAGTAATTGCTTTTGAAGAGCAGTGTCCAAACTGATGACTAACCGGTCTCTCATAAATCTCTTATATCTGATCCCAGCGCTGTTCCAACTATTTTGGGTGGGCATTATTAGATTTTAAGTCGCCAAATATCCCTTTTTACAACTTCTAGTATGAGGAGATTCCCTACATTCAAGAATATCAAATTTGGATCCATTTCATTGTTTTGGACATGCGTAACACCAATCCACTGCCTTACTCTTCTGGGCCTGAGAGTGGAATTGGTCTTGTTATTTCTTATTTTTGGTGCAATCATTTTATTGATATATACGAATTGATATCTAGTTCCTATATTTGCAGTCTATTATTCGGAATAATTTGCAGTATGCGGCTTTAAGTGCTCTAAGAAGACTTCCTCTAGATCCTGGAAATCCAGCGTTCCTCCATCGAGCTGTACAGGGGTAAGTAGATCTATCATAATTTCCTGAGAGTTTATTGACAGCAGTGAGTTTGTATCTTCTTTGATTTCACCCTTCTGTGATTCAATCATGACCAGACAGGAAAATACTGTTGTTAGCAAGCTGTCAGCTATTGATGAGAAGGAACATTTCCTAAGAAATTTTGTTGATACTGACGAACATGTCATACATACATGCATGCATGCATGTGTCCATAAACTGAAGCTTTGACAAGTAGACTAAAGATACTATATGAAGAATCTGAAAAATATGCATAAAGTAAAGCTTGGACATAATGTAAAGGCTTGACAAGTAGAATTAAAAGATAGAATATGAAAAAAATGAAAAAAAAATGCTTAGCAAGAGAGTAGGAAAAACCTGTAAATATAGAATCCTTTTACAGCTTAACCTAAATGTCATGACTCATGATTAGATGTGCTGCATGTTGTAATGAAATTTCAACTCTAAGTTTGCTCGCAAATTTATTACTTGTCAATTTCTTGATTCATAATATCTTAAGCTTGATATGACTGCAGGGTTTCATTTGTCGACCCAGTTGCTGTAAGGCATGCACTGGCAATCATCTCAGATTTAGCTGCAAGAGATCCCTATTCTGTTGCTATGGCTTTAGGTTAGTCTTTTTTTTTTTTAACTTGACACTGTTATGAAATTGTTCTTCATGTCTCAAAAGTTCCAACATTTACATCTACATGTGTAATTGCATGCATGAGGGTCTATCGCTGTGTATCTTGGCAAAACTACACTCAATGTGAAAGGTTATGTCTGGACAAATAAATTATGAATGTCGGTGGTTTTAAGCATAGTATCCTTGTAAGTGCGCTGTATGATGTCCCTTTATTTGTTTAACTAATATTATACTTTTTTTTTTATATTTCCCAGGAAAGCTTGCACTACCTGGAGGTACATTTCCAAATCTTGTCTTGTCATTTCCAAATGCTCAAGTTTTCTTTGCTGGATTTGCATAGAAGTTTTATGCTATATTGCTTATTCTGTTCAGTTGTAACTTGTATATGATCATGCAGCTTCGCTATTTATAGTTGCCAAAGATATGCCTATGAATTAAGGTTTTAGATTCTTGGATTTAGAGCGTGTTTAACTCATGCTACAAACTGATGCATATAATATTCAGACTTCTTTCTGAAATTGAAAAAGGTCACTATTTAGATTTTAAAAATGAAAGAAAGAAGATAAGGTTCTAGACTTGGTAGAGAAGATGAGCTCTTTCAATTTAAGACTGTCAAGATGCCACTGTTATGACGTGGATGTACAAGTTATCATTATTGACACCAATGATTTTGCACATTAGAGTTTTCTATGTTTCTAAAAAAGGAGGCATTATAAAGATAAATGCAGGAAGACAAGTGGATTCCTAATCAGAGTGAACCAACGAAAGGGGTGGCACTAAACAGCTACTAGTCCACATAAATGAACTTGGTGTTGATATTCAGGACTTAATGTTGGAAGGTAGAAATATGGAGGAAGACTTCAACGAATAAGGGCTTGAAGATCAATATAACTAAAAAATATAGAAATCCAATTTTTGTAATAAAAAAATGAATATTCTGCCTAGTAAGAACTGATGGCTAAGAGATGCCATTTGGAAATACCAACCAAAATCATTACCTATGAAGCTTTGTCATATCTATCCGGGTTTGGCTTTATGAATCCAACATAGCCAATCATTTCTTTAAAGAGTACATTTATTCTAACTGCACACTTTTGCGACCGCTTTGGCAAAACTTTCACCCGTCTATATTGACATAATAATGCAATGACTTCTTCTACATTCTGGCCTAAACTCGCTACCTACTAGTTAGTGTCACTGGAAAGTTGTTATTGCCATATTAACTGGGAAAAAAAAGACTTTCCTGAGATTATGTCTTTCATATTTTCGCTGGTCATACATCTGCCATTTCCAGTTGATATATGCTAAGCAAAAGCAGGTGTTATATGAAGCAGGTGCATTGCAGGATGTTCTTCATTTGCATGATGTACTTGCTAGAGTTTCCCTTGCTAGACTGTGTCATACATTATCTAGAGCCCCTGCATTGAATGGTATGTGCGTTCAATTGTCTCGCCTCCAAATTGTCTCTCTTTTTATTTTTGCTTTTGTAATCTTTTTTTTTTTGGTGCAGAGAGGCCTGACATTACATCTCAATATAGTTCTCTCCTCTATCAACTTCTTCTGGATCCTAGTGACAGAGTGTGTTTTGAGGCAATACTGTGTGTTTTGGGAAAATTCGACAACACAGAAAGGTGTTTGCTTATTTTTTTGTAATAAATTGGATATTGATTATAGCATGGTAAGTTCAAGTGATGAAACAACTTTTTATACTTTGATTTCTCTGTTGTAGGACTGAAGAGCGAGCTGCCGGATGGATTCGATTAACAAGAGAAATTCTCAAGTTGCCTGAGGCTCCTTCAGTATCATCAAAGGGTAGTCAATTGAAAGATGCCCTTCCACCAAAACCAAGTAGCGAGAAACCTGCTTCTAAAGTGAGGCGTCCTCAACCTCTTATCAAACTAGTAATGAGAAGGTTTATGGAATTTTTTGCTTTATGTTATATCCTTTGCCGAAAATGCATCTCCAAGTTTTTGCTATTTGTTAAATGCAACAGCTCACTTTTTACTTGTTTTTTCTTTCCTTTCCTTTTTTTTTTCCATTTTAAAGATTGGAGAGCTCTTTCCGTAGTTTCTCTCGCCCTGTGCTTCATGCAGCTGCAAGAGTTGTTCTGGAAATTGGAAAAAGCAGGGCAGCAGCATATGCATTAGGTGTCCGTGACATTGATGAAGGATCCCAGGTTCATGGATATGCTGAAAATGTTGAATCCCTTGATTCAGATCCACATGATGGTTCACAATCTGAAGGTAGACTTTTAACAATTTTATTATATGCTCATATACCAATCCAAATAACACAGGTGGAATTCCTGTTCAACTTTTATTTATAAGGTTAACTGTGAAATTGAATTTCTTTGTGGTTTGTGAGTGGAAGAAATATTGGATCACTTTGGAAGATATAGACCTCTGATAAGGTCCCATGTTGGACTGAGCAGCTGCAGAACTTTTCTGTCTCTAATGTAGAATGGAAGAAGGTTGTTAAAGAACTGAAAATTACAGAGGAGATTGACACTCGTTTATAGGGACAAATCAGGGGTTGATTTTCTTGCTTTTTCACTTTCTCTTTTCCTTGTCATTGAAAGGTTGGGGTCAATAAACTAAGGTACTTCACAATAATGTTTTGTAGCCACCATGCAAGTTAATTCATCATATTGTACCTCGTGATAAAACTAGCAATTTGATGCTGACATCATGGTTATAAGGCTATCATGAGTTTGGGAAGGGGAAGTGAGTATCCTAGGCAATAAATATGGGAATGGGATAGTCCGGTGAAGTCAAGAATGAGGATTTTAAATAGGCATTAGGTAGCAAAAGTTGGAGAATCTACATCTCCAGGGAGCTATTGAAGGCTCTGACATAAGTGACAAATACTTGTTCCTAATGGTTCTTTGCATCCGAATGGGCTAGAACATTTATTGATTAACTTGTTCCAAGTATGACATTCCACACTGTTTCGAAATTTTAAAAAGGGCTTGTATTCTGGGTTATGTAGGAAATTAGAAGAATCTGTTGGCGCTTGATTTTCGGAGCTGTAGATATTGCTAATCTTCACAAGTTCCAAATTTTCATAAGTCTGCTTTAGTTTGCAATGTAAGGTTGGATTGCTAGAGTGGGTGAAGATAGAATGAGTAATGGGTTCCATCATGTTGTCAAACACCAAAATAACCAGAAGAGCTGGTGATTGGTGGCATTGTTAGCGGTGACAGTTGCAACACAAGGAATAATGATCAAAGAAATTGTATATAGATGAACATGTAACTAAAATAGCCAATAAAGGGTAGCATGCCACTTATAGGAGGCAGATATTGACAAGTAACTTGTCTAGGGTCTGTCTAGTTGTTTGAACATGGATTAGAATGTGAGATGAATATCTTGTTTTCTGACTATTTTTTAAGGCTAAACTCTTGTATTTGGTAGTATTTGGGGCTGACCTCAATGAGGATTCCTATTTCCTATGCTTCTTGAACCAACATTCTCAGTTTTCCTACTGGAATCTCTTGCATGTTGTCACCTTGTAGGTTAAGATCTACTTTGACAGGACTCTTCATCAAGCGGATGCCCGGTCAGGTTTTACCTTTCAGATTGCTATCATCTTGATCCTTCAAGTTGCTTTGGCTTATTCTCCCATGTGTTTCGTCCCTCAAGTAGAATACGGAGAAGCTAGAGAAACATATATGATGAAGGTGGAATCTCTGCATACCATTCCATTTGGGTTCAAGGGGTTTTCACTGCTGTGCTATTGGCCTTTCTTGCATTGTCAGAGCGGTCATGCTTGTGCTCCGTGCCACCCCTTTCTATTAGATAAATCAGTCAAAGAGGTCATGCTTGTGCTCGCTATCCATGAAGCCAAGTGGCTCGTTGATTAGTTCGCTGGTCTTGCTGTGCCGCTTAGGTCCATTAATTACCCTGCTTAGACATGGGACCTTGGTTGGGCAGACCTTGTTAATCAGAAGTCACCCTTGGGGCATCGGTATACTCTGAGTCATGAATAAAGCTTTTATTTCTTCCCTTGCATGCCCTTTTCTTTTCTTTTCTTTTCTTTTTTTAATTCACTTGCAAATCTAACTTCATTTTGGGTTGCTTTACATTTGCATATAAAAAATAGAAAACAGATGCCACGTAATCCTAGGTGCAATATACCATAAGCAAACGATTTCTGTGCTATCATGGGGTCAGCTTAAGGGGTCAAAGTAGGATCTACCAAAGTATGCAAAAATTTTATTGTCATCTCTCAACCAGATATCAACCATCTAGAGTGGTGAGGCTTTTGGACTGGAGAGTGCATGGCATGAAATGCATGAGCTGATCGGCAAGTGGGGACCCCTGCCTTCTTGATCACATGATCAAGCAATATTGTGAGGTTTGCCTAGGTTTGGAGGAAGTGTTAAAAACATACAGAAAATAGGACAGCTGATGGTCAAGAGTGTTAAGATGTTTACTTTTATGTTGTTACCTTTTCATATGTTGACAAAGATTTTGAAATGAAAATTTTTCAGGGAATAAGAATTACATCTTCTCATGGTGATAACATTCACAATATTGCTTTCTGTTGGCACTAGATTTTTCTATTTAGCATTTGGCAACATCTATTACATGAAAGTGGCTATTTTCTTTCAATTTAATGCAGATGTTGTTCTTTATTTTGTTTGCAGCCACTCGTAAGGCATCACCACTGTCAAATGGGGCAGGTCGTATAGATACAATTGCAGGTTTATTAGCTTCACTAATGGAGGTAGTGCGCACGTCTGTAGCATGTGAATGTGTCTATGTTCGAGGAATGGTAATAAAAGCTTTGATCTGGATGCAAAATCCACATGAGTCATTTGAAGAATTAAAATCCATCATTGCGTGTGAGCTGTCTGATCCTGCTTGGCCTTCAGCACTATTGAATGATATCTTACTTACTTTGCATGCTAGGTTCAAGGTACTTTTCACCCCCTGTAATCATTTATATTTGTTCTTTTATCTATGTGGACCGTTGGTGATTAAAAGGAGTTGATTGTTGTGATACCAGTCAAGTGCTTTGTTGTAACCTTTAAGTCACTAACCAATTGCAAAGAAAATTTTAGCTTGTTTCAGATCAGCATACTTTTAATGATGCATTTACTAATGTCTTTTCTTATGTTGTATCTGTTTACATTTTCAAGCATTGCATTGAAAAAGTATTTTGCTGCGCTCAGTGTATGCATGTTGTTATCTGATATAATAATCACATAAAATTAACCAACTATAATTATAAGATATCAGATAACCTCTTACATTTTGATTCCTAGCTTATTATTGTTTCTGGTTATTTACTATATGTTGCATAAGTGTTCCAATTTTAGTTATTTTAGTGAGCTCCAGAATATGTAAAAGATTGAAAATTTGTTGTATTAGACACTATTAGGGGTGGCAATATGCTGTGTTCAGTTGTCAAATTCAGATCAAGTCAAAAAACTCTTAACCCATACCCAGACATTTATAATAGGGTTCAAAAGAGTAAATTCATTTATCCTATATAGATCCATACCCAACCCGTCAACCCAATTAGAGTTTCACTTTTCAATAATACATCTTAGTAATTGAAGAAATGATCAAAAAATAGAGAATTTAAGTTTGAAAATTCAGATAAAATGAGAAAAATTAAAGTGGAGAAGAAAACATGATAAACCCTAAAAACAGTGTTCCCTCCACTTTTCCCTTCAGTATATTTTTTACATCCCCTTAGTCATTAATTCTTCAACCTTCCTAATAATCTGAACCAATTCTTGACCCGGCCAGTGTCTAGCACGCAGTTACCACTATCGTGGGAGTAAGGAAATGGATTTTAAGCAAGGTTCCAATCCCAATCCTATTATTAAAAACTATGGAACCCATTCATTTCGTGGGGTTTTGGGCTGGTTGGCAGGTTCAGCCAGAAATTGCCACCTGTAGATACCAGCCGCTGATATTTTAAATATGCTGGCGGTTCTTGGTTGCATGAAGAAGTTTACTCTATATTGCAGTCTTGCATTTTTTTTTTAAAAAAAGAAAGGACTTCAGCAATATACTTCGCGCAGACATAAGACCTCTATGCTGGCGAGGTTCTGATTTAAATTTGAGACCACATAATGCTCATTCAAATTTTCTTAGAAATTGAAAATAGTTTCAGGTACTTGGTAATTCTACAATTAAATGAGCATCTCTCTCTTTATTACTGCTATCGAACTCAAACAGTTACCTTATCACTGCACCCCCTCTGTAAAGTATGATAAATGTTCAGATAAACATGCCATAGCAGCTTATAAGCGGGAGAAAGTGACATTTCAGCAGATGAAAGTATTGGTCTAAACTTCCTGCAAGTTTTTGCGCTTAATATTTTGGGAGAACTGGTTTCACCGCATGACATCAACTTATATTTCACCTTTTCTAATCTTTCTTATGCTTTTTCCCTTTTGAATAATTTTCCATGTGCAAGACCATTTTGTTTCTAGATGGCTAGACTTCAGTCTCTGATGTTTCTCTTTTACATTGTTCTGTATGACATAATAGTGTCTCTTTCATGTTGGACATACCAGGCAACTCCCGATATGGCAGTCACGCTACTTGAAATTGCAAGAATATTTGCCACTAAAGTCCCTGGAAAGATTGATGCCGATGTGTTGCAACTGCTTTGGAAAGTAAGTTCATACTTTGGAATCTCTAAATTTTGTCCAGGGTAAACTATGTTGCTTTTTACTTGCATTTCATGGATGAGTATCTCAATAAAAGTAAATCAATTACCCCAAATTTCTGCTATATCCTCCAAAAAGTGCCTTCAAATTGCTTCTTACTATCTCCATCAAAATTTCTTTCATTTCACAGCTTTTTATTTCCATTCCTCATGCCTGAGCTGTCTTTGTTTCATAATCCATATGATGCTGACTGAAAATACTTAAGAAAAAGTTGCAAAAGGGATACGAGCAAGGTTCGCCGTCTTGGTACCAGTGCCACACTAGTACTGAGTGTCGGTACGCCACCCATACCGAGTACCGGTACCAAACCGGTTTGGTACGGTACGCCCTGTACCGTTCGGTTTGGGCTGGTACGGCGTACTATGGATAGGAGAATATGAAATCTTGTTCGATGAAGGTTTAATATTCAACATTAATTGGATAATTTTATGGAAGTGGATTTATCCATAATTCTCTATAACTTGTGGTTTATTTGTGAAGCATGCCAATATCAATCATGGTAAAGGGAGCAAAATCTATTACTTCTATCTGAAATACTTTTGATAGCTTATAGAATTATGCAGAGATGGTGCTTATTTACAACTTGCCACTGTCGGCATGATTATCACAATGTATTAGCAAGTGATTTTGCTTATCATTTAAATGTTAATTTGTACACTAATCTAATGCATCCTTTCACAGCCTTTTGTGCTTTGTATTTCTGTTGAATGATCTTGATTGTTTAGGTGTAATCTTATATTCTTATAATGGACTTCCCAGTGAAGTTTGAGAAGGTAGTATTGCAAAAATTTCTTTCCTGAATTTCTTGTCCATCCTCCTTTCTCCATATTTATGTTATGTGTCCCCTCTCTTTGTGAACATGTAATCTTGTGTTATTTATTTTCCTAATATGATGATGGGATTAAACAAATATGCAGAATATGTTGCATTCACCTAATTATTTCTTTACGTTTTTTTCCAGACATGCCTTGTTGGAGCTGGACCAGATGGGAAGCATACAGCCTTGGAAGCAGTCACAATAGTTCTTGATTTACCACCTCCCCAGCCTGAGTCAACATCAGGACTTACATCTGTTGATAGCATATCTGCAGCCGATCCAAAGTCAGCTCTGGCATTGCAGAGATTAGTGCAGGCTGCAGTAAGGAATTTTGTCTTTTTTGTGGATTGTCACGAATTCAGGACTGAATTTGTACAAATATTTAACTGCAAATAGTATTCATGTTTAGTTGCTAATGTTCTGCACAGGTATGGTTTCTTGGTGAAAATGCAAACTATGCTGCATCTGAATATGCTTGGGAATCTGCAACACCTCCTGGCACTGCACTGATGATGTTGGACGCTGATAAAATGGTGGCTGCTGCCAGTTCGCGAAATCCTACTCTTGCTGGTGCATTGACTAGGCTTCAAAGGTGTGCTTTCAGTGGCAGCTGGGAGGTGCGTATTTCTTACAAATTTCTATATATAGTAAGGTTCACTACCGATTCATACTGCCCCATACTGGGTGTACTATACCATATGAGTATTGAACCGAAACTTGGTATGAGGGTGTAGTGAGACTTGGCACACCAAACCGACCCCCGTACTGGGCATACCAACATTGTGCCAGCATGGTATTGGTATGGGGTCCCATATCGAGATGACGACCTTTGATCTATTTATTTTTGAGTCCTCATTTATTGGTAGCTAGATGATAGTATGTTTTTCTCTGATTTTAAGATTATCTGCTCAGGTTCGAATAGTTGCTGTTCAAGCCCTAATTACTATAGCAGTCAGATCAGGGGAGCCTTACAGGCTACAGATATATGAATTTTTACATGCTTTAGCTCTAGGCGGTGTGCAATCTCAGTTCTCAGAAATGCAACTTAGTAACGGGGAAGATCAAGGTGCCAGCGGTACGGGTCTTGGATCTTTAATTAGTCCTATGCTTAAGGTTCTTGATGAAATGTATAGAGCACAAGATGATCTTATTAGGTAAGTAGAGAAGCATCAAGTTCCTTTTCTGAATGTCAAATTTTATTTTTTATCTCGATATATGTTTTTCTTAATATGTTGCTGTGCAGAGATATGCGCAATCATGACAACAATAAGCAAGAATGGACAGATGAAGAACTCAAGAAACTATATGAGACTCATGAGAAACTCCTTGATTTAGTTTCATTGTTTTGTTTTGTTCCAAGAACAAAATACTTACCTTTGGGACCAACCAGGTAATGTTTCATTATTGATTGTTACAACTTACTACCATGAAGATTTAGAGCAGTTTTGGTACTTTGTTTTCATGAAAAAGAAAAGGAAATGTTACTTACATACATGACTTTGAGATGTCTTAAGTCTTATTCATGATTGGTCTTGTGCTGTGCTCTCACATGGAATACTCATTGTAGTGTCTATGATGCTGATCCTTGTTTTTTCATGTCAGATATCAAGTCCTGCCTTGAATTAGGCAAACTATTAACCTTAGAGAAGAGGTTTTGTGGTTCATATCTCATGTTAATATAGCAAAGCTGAAATTAGAAACATTTTTAATCAAATTTCATTATCTATATCTGGCTTATATGTTATCCAATAGAAGTTCCACAGTTTATTTAAAGTTCATTCGGTGCCATTTTTTCTAAAACTCGTTTACTTAGATATTGAGGTAATTTGCATGCTTAAGACACTTAGAATGATTTTGACATCCCTTCTTCTTCTTTTTTTGAAAGGAAGGGATGATCTGGAATCCACCCTAATTATTGAATGAATGATTTTGATATCATTTTCTTGAAGAGTATATCCCATTTGGGATAAGAGTCCTGCTGGTCTTCCAGGATGTTATGCACATAATGGATGGGAATACTCAGGTCCATTATATGACTATGTCCATGCAATTTTAAGACTTCCAACTGTAATCTCATCAAAGATACATGACCAATATTTTATAAACAAGTAATCGCATTGGCAGGTTATGGAATATTTTGGCTCAATTAAAATTTGATAGTATCAAAAATTATGAGAGAGGAAATATTTTGGGTATAAGAAAATCAAGATATTGTGCATCTGTATAAAAGAAACTTTTGATTAAGCAAGATAAGGTAACAAAATCAAGTGAAATATAAAATTTCTAAAAATTAGTTTGACATATAGTTCTCTCTTATGACTGATGATTCAGTAAAGAACTTTATATTGAGTCCATTATGAATGTAGTGCCTGAGTATTAAATCTTCCTGGTTAGACCGATTGCCAAGAGATAAACCAGCATCTGATCATTGTTGTTATCTTGAATCCATTATGCAGTAGAAAGAAGGGATAGACGAAGGAATATCTAGAATTAGAGATGAATGGATGAAGTGAACATTGGTGTTGGATGGAATGTTGGATGACAGAAAAGGTTCAAGGCTCTCGCTATCCAATACGAACATGACATGGATGAAGATGCGAGGGTGGATATTTGGTAAAAGTAAGGAGGGTGGGGAGGAAGAACTCATGGCATTTTTTATCTAAGGGTTAGAGAAGATAAGGCAAAAGAGTTGAATTAAAATGGGCAGAAATCATGGGGGGGATTTGGAAACCTAGTGGATAGCAATTTTTCCTAATAAGATTGACTAGTGAAGAAGGATTCATGAAGTCAACCTCAAACAACTGGAATAAGGCTTGACAATTATGGTTATAGACAAATGGAAATCACAATCCAATTACCATTACCTGCGCTGGAAGATATTTTGTTCTGATTGTTTTCCATGTCTTCAAGATACTATACTAGATGGTGAATGGATTGTGGAACAGATAATGGTGGTGCTATTTTCCTTTTGGGGTTCAAAAGAAATCCTCTGAAGATTTTGAGGCTGGTAATGTATAGATAAGAATGCAATGCAATGCAAGAGGTCTTGGAGCATGATTCTGATACTGTGTATTTGGTTAAGTGAACTGAAAACTTTGATCAATATCAGATAGCATTCTTTCAGAGCAAGTTAACCATCCTTGTTACCGAGTAACACGTGCCTCAGAGCAGTTTAGAATGTGATCAGCCATGGTACGGAATGTGTGTAGTATTGTATTTGTTTGTGACCTGGCTTGCTGCCCTTATAGGATTTTTTTTATGATCAAGATTCTTTTTGAATCTTTTGTTGTGCTTAGAATTTGAAAATTCGCATTCTTGAAATGCATGTGTGACAATGTTTGAACATAGCATCTCCTTCAAAGATCCATATTAACACCTCCAACCGTATAAGGATTATATGGTTTTGATTTTGCAACAAAGCTACCAAATTTTCATTCAACTCGAAGTATTCCCAGTTATTACAGTTTTATGCGGGTGATCTTACAATAACAATCTTTCTCATTCAGTCTTATGAATTTTGTTCTTGGATTTTGTTAGTTGTTAGCTTAACCTAAGGTACAGTTCCTCTAAGATTTGTAAAATAAATTGGGAAACATGCTTTGATCCTAGTTCTTGGAAATGTTGCTTATTTTCGTACATGTATATGGGGTTGGTTTGTCATACTCAGTTGGCCAACCGAGACTCCGGCTTGTGCACACCTTAAGGGCCTGTTTGGGAAGTTCCTGCTGGATCCTGTGGGATCAGCCCTACAAAGCATTAAAGCGGAAGAGGGGAGGGAGAGCATGGGGGTAGCTGGAGTCAACCCCTGCAGGATCAAGAAAAAGGACCTCTCAAGGTCTTTTTTAATTCCATGGGGATTGGGCCCTGCCTATTGCTCCCACCCCCAGGCTCTCTTCAGGATGATCCCACTGGATCCTGCGGGAACTTCCCAAACAAGAACTTAAATGGCAAAAATTACTAATTCCACAGGCTTATGCTTCCAATGTGGTGGTCTTTTGGTTATTCAGAAGAATAATAAGTTACTCTAATATATCTTATGGTGTGGAGCAAGTTTTTGTCTTAACCAAAATTTCCAACAAGAGAAGCTGCGAATACATATTTGGTGTTCTTGGATGTGAGTTCATAAGTTTTAGATGGCTAGCTTAATTCATGTGCCTTTCCATGCATACTCCCATGGCCTGTATGTTTATTTTACTTATTTTGATCTCACTCAATGTTTTCGTGGACTTTGATGACAGTGCTAAACTCATTGAGATCTACTGTAGCCGACATAACATCAGTGCATCAACCGGTCTGAAGGATCCTGCTGTTGCTATGGGGATATCTGACCTGGTATATGTATCTAAAGAAACGCCTAAGGAGGCTGAGACCATTGATCCTGATTTAGCAATGGCCTGGGTTACAGGTTTAGAAGATAGTGCATGGGGAAGCAATGTACCGGCAATGGAAAAGGTGAGATAATTTACCTATTTACTTTCAAGTTTTTTATGATGTTGATTTTGCATGATTTCTAATACAAAATATGGATAAACTGGATTAGCTACTTCAGTATGAGTACTGAAAAAAATATTCATGCTTATTAATTTTTTTATACTATAACAACTAGTCTATTTTACTAAGGATGCATTTGTATACCTGCTGCTGGGTATGAGTGAACCTCAGTTGCAGCAGGTGGCCCTTTTTCTAGTGTTTGGATTATTGTAGGTTGACCAAAATCCTGTAAGTCAGACTCATTTGGGGGCTCTTTTATAGTATTGTATTACGGTCAAATTTGCTGTAAGCCAAACTACTGCAATTGGAAAAAGCTTTAAAGGTGTCGGGTTTAAATCCCAATAAGGACAATGGTTGGTGGAGACATAATTAATACTACTTTAATAGTACAATCAAATATGGATACAGCTTATAGGCAAACAAACTTGAGATTTTATTTTAGTGCAACTACAAACTCACTGAACCAAACAGTAGAAATGTAGTTGCGAATGCAGCAGCAACAACCACATGTAACCCCAACTACATGCATTTCCCAACTAAAGGTATCCAAACACACCATAAGCTGCTTGCATTTTTCCATATCCTGTTGTGATAGGTATTTGTTGTATAGACTATCAACAAGTTATATGCTATTGATACTATCATTGTAGGTGAATGAGTTTCTTACTGGTGCTGGGACTGATGCTCCTGATGTGGAGGAGGAGGAAAACATAACCTCCCGGCCATCTGTCACTTATGAAGACATGTGGGCTAAGACGATTCTAGAAACTTATGAAGCAGAGGTACAAATTGCCTGGTCCTTTCAAGTATTGGTCACTGATCAGCATTCTTGAAATAAAAGTTTAATGGTTAACCTGTTGGTTTCAGGAAGATGATGCAAGATCATCCGGGACATCCTCTCCTGAGTCAACCGGTTCTGTTGAGAGTTCCATATCTTCCCATTTTGGTGGCATGAGCTATCCTTCCTTGTTCAGTTCACGTCCATCAGGCTATGGAGTTTCACAGCACTTGGTAATCAGTCCTGAAATTCATGTGAATACATCTTTCTTTTCAGTTTAGATTCTGTTGTATTGGATGAATGTAGCTCTTACTTTTCGATCTTGTCTTGGACTAACGCCTACACTACTTTGGTTTACTAATAATCTTTGCATTTTAATAGGTTATTTGAGAAATGGATGTGCATAAGTACCTGCATGCTAACTCTATTACTTGATATCATTGCCTTTTCACCAACTGAAATATTTTATGACCATTTGAATTCTGAAGATACGAAATTCAAATGTGTAGTTCAACTATGAGGGTTTAGTTGCAGAAACCTTGCTGCAAGTGTTATACTTCAGGAACTTGCTCCTGCTTCTGGATGCTTCCAAACTACAAATATTAACATTATATACTTTACTCTGAGTTTATGTATCTAAGGTGTTGCATGTACTCCAAAAACTCGCTTCCAGATTTGGATCCTTCTAAGTTTCCTCCCTTCTTGCAGATGTATCTTGCTTTTAAAAATATTATGTACCCCATATTTTGCCTTTCTAAAAAGATGACATATCATTCTGTTCATGAAAACTATCCAGAAAGCTTTGTATTAAAAAATTTGTTATAATTTTTCCTTTAAATGCAGACATCTATTAAGACCCACGCATGCGTATCAATATATTTTAAGCCTCTCCTATGTCTTCATCTTTATTTATGGCCCTACCTCCAATTAGTTTTCTGCAGCATTTAGACCATGCTTTTTTAGAATGTAATGGTAATGTGTATGTCAAGCAAGAAACATATCAAGTACATAGATGGATGTCCCACCTTTTTTTATATTGATGATCAATTACTGCTCAACTTGTATGCATCTTCACATTTATGCATGCTAAAAATCAAGCTCAGTTAGACAAATGGTGTGAAATGCCAGGCTTGTGTTGGAACAATTTGCCCTTCGATACAGAGCAGAAGTATACAAATATGATGTGAATTTCGCCTTGATTCATTGAATTTAAACCATCTTGTGTATTAAAAAAAAAAGATACAAATAGTGAATTTTACTCGCATAACTTGTTATATTACTGTGTGAATCACATTCAGTTCTCTCTATGCCCCTACTGTGCTTGGTTCTGTAATCAATTATATTGTCACAGATGCATACGTAGATCATATGAAAATTTCTGAAGTTTTAAGATTAACCGGCAAGGTTATTATAATTATACCAATGAGGTTGTATATAATTATATGTTGTATTGGCAGCATAATATTCTAACTGTAGCCAACTGCCCATCTAGGATATGAGGGACTTAGGGACTTAGGGACATGATACAGGAATAATGCAAGAATTTTTTTCCAAAAAAACTCTTCATTGTTTTTTTCTTGATGCGAAAGTTCAAATTTCATCATAGTTAATCCTTGCTCGGTTGACCTATTTGCATCTTGTTAAACGTAGAACTAAACCTTGTCTAATCTACATGGCATCAAGCTTGTTTAAATGTAGAACTGAATCTTGTCTCATCTACATGGCATCAGCTTGGTTTGAAAATAGGCATGAACACCTAATTTTCAACCTTATATTTGCATAATGTGAGTACAAGCATTATGTCTTGCAGCTTGGGTAGCTTTGTGATATATAAATTCACTGCCACGTGAGATAAAGTGGATACTATTGTGGTAAAATATCAAGCACTTCAATGGAGACTTACCTCATAATTAAACAAAGAGAAATTTTAACCCATCTGAACTTAAATCCAATCAGGAGCAAAAGCCGGCAACCATGTCAAGTAGACTCAGCAACACTTCCTTTGGTGGTCCATCATCAGCTTATGAGGGTCTAGGATCTCCGGTTAGACCTACTTTCAAGTTTCAAGTTGTCTCTATCTTTTCATATCCAGTTGAATCGTCAAGTTATAAGTTTGCTCCATGTTCAGATCAGGGAAGAACCGCCATCATACTCAACATCTTCTCTACAGAGATTTGAATCCTTTGAGAATCCTTTAGCAGGGCATGAGGCTCAGACTTCTAGATCTCAGGACGGTGCAGATGGTTCTGAGAATCCACAGTTTGGGAAAGCACTATATGACTTCACTGCTGGTGGTGATGATGAGGTAAGTCCACATTTCGATGGGTAGATTCCTCCAAAATTTCCATCTCAGTTCTGCAGAAATGCGTGCTTCTTAGAGAAGATGCTTGGTAACCTCGATGCTCTGCTTTCTGCCTTCATGCAATAATTTTCTCTTGGTTTCTTATGTATATCTTGTAGTAGATTAAACACAATTTTCCTGAAAAAGATCGCAATTCTTAAACTGTATGTCACTTTTACAGTTAAGCTTGACTGCTGGCGAAGAGGTTGAGATTGATTATGAGGTTGATGGTTGGTACTACGTAAGTATATAAAAGTCATTTCGTTTTTCTGTGATATGATCTGACACCAAGAATGTAGTGGTCAAAACTAAAGATGGGATCTAAAGCTGGATCATGGTTGTTTTCGTCATAGGTGAGGAAAAAGCGGCCTGGGAGAGATGGGAAAATGGCTGGACTTGTTCCAGTTCTCTATGTCAGTTCATCTTGATGTCTATTAGCCTCTCTGCTGAAGCTGGTACCCTACTACTAGGATAAATTTGGAATCAGAAGTCCTGCATCATGGTTCTCATAGTCTGGCGTCTGTCCTGCTTTGCCTTTTCTTGGGTCTTATTGGTCAATCCATTGTAACAAGTCAACAGAAGATCATAGCTGCACTTTTATTCCTGTTGCCGGTGAGTTCCATATGATGTTTATTGCGGCACACTTGTAAATGAGTTTTTTTTTCTTTTTCATGGTGCCTTTTATTTTTTTTCCCTTAGTGCCCCCATCCCAATGGTCTTTGCTGGATTAGTTCATACCGCTCAGGAGGGGTGCTTCTTCTGAACCTATGATAATTGCAGACGCTTTTTTTTCCACATTAGGGTTTGGCAAAGGTCTGTGTAAACCTTATTCTCAGATTAATCCTTCATGTAACCACCGCAAATCAAATGATTTTTGAACTACTTTTTTGGTACTCTCATTCATTAATTTTCCTGTCTGGAATTTCAGATATAGGGAATGATTGCATGCAATTGATTTTCCTTGAATTTTAAATTATGAGTCTATTCTCTCCCCCAGTCTTTTTTCTTTTCCATCTATCTATGCAGCCTGTTGTGGTGGACATTAGCACAAGGAGCTGAAGGGCGGTAGGGTCTCCAATCTCAGGATTGAAATTTTCTTTCTGGTTGAGATCAACCTTCGTACCTGTGAAGGTTGAATTGGGAGAGAGATAATTGTGCGGCATGGAGGTTTGATAGGAATTGTGTGAGGCAAGTAAAACAAAACTATTTTGGTTTCTAGTGTAATATTCCTAGCAGCATGCATTTAGAAATAATGCGTTTGGATGGTGTGAGGCAACTCTGATAAATCACCGGTAGAGTTGCTATCCCAGGAGGAGGAGGGCTGATTCATATCACCAAACTTTGTAACAAAGCCAAGTCCTACCGCAAGGGGCGCGTAACAATGGATGCAAGATATCGCTCGAGCTCCTGGAAAAGGCGTAGTTATCTTACATGATACCCTCGAAAAGAAACTTGCGCCACTCTTCAATGGGATAGCGTTACTAAGGCGGCACCTGCTTTTATGATTCACCATGGCAGCTGCTATGTCTGCGATGCTGGATCTGGCATTCGCCTTGCACATCTGAGACCATACTGTCGCCCATTGTAAAAATACTGGCTGCTACTTGCAATCAGCTACTCTTTGCATGCAGTTGCCGCCCATTGTAAAAATATAGAACATGCTGATCTGCATATCACTGCCGGAGCTTTAGCTACAATTCAGATTGGCTTTTTTTTTTCACTAAAAAAGAGAGGTAGGGGGGAGGAAGGGACAAGCCCACCCCCGCGTAGCAGCCCCCACTGGGCTTCCGCCCTGCCAGGAGAATGTTCGATGCGGGCATACAAGTTTTACTGATATCCTCCCCATCCAAGGGTGAGTACATTACACCTGGCACCACTAAAGCTACCAGCGGACCAACAAGCGCTTCTAGATCCTATGTCCAAGCAGTGTCACCATATTTTAATTGACGTGCAGGACGATTCGAACTTGGAACCATGCGGTTAGAAGACAACGCCTAGTTCCACTGAGCTATCATCTTAGTGGCATTGGCTTTTTCTTCCATGAAATGATAACCACTTAAAAATAAGTCGGGCAGCACGGTAAGCAGGGTAACATGCCCGAGCCGGAGTCGCAGCCGGAACGCTCGAAGCAAAACGCTCCTCCCGAGAACCGGCAAATTAGCGAAGTGCGACACCAGGTCGTCGTGATGGGTCACGCTCTTAGCGGTCATGCCCAAAACGGGCCAAGACTTTGGGGTGGCTCGAATCTTGGATTTCGTCGACGGTAAAATAACGCTGTCTTCCGCCATCGCGTCAGCAGTCAAACGATGGCTCGTTTACCCGGAAGTCGCGTGTAATGTAAGATGTCCTCAATGAAACCCGAGAGTTCGTCGCAGCGGATAAGGCTTACGGCAGGCAGCCCGGGGTCAAAAGGCGGTGGAGCGAGAAAGATAGGAAAGAAGGAGATGAATTTCCGGAGCCTGGAGGAGTTCTGGGCGTATTATGTGAGCCAGCACTCGAAGGCGTCGACCCGGCGGTGGCACTTCTGCGGCACCCTCTCCGCCCTCCTCTGTCTCCTCTCCTCCCTCCTCCTCCTCAAGCCGTGGCTCCTCCTCCTCGCCCCCTTGTGCGGTTACGGCCTCGCCTGGTACAGCCACGTCTTCGTGGAGCGCAACGCCCCCGCCACCTTCTCCCACCCTCTCTGGTCCCTCCTCTGCGACCTCAAGATGTTCGGCCTCATGCTCGCCGGCCGGATGGACCGCGAGATCAAGCGCCTCGGCAAGAGGCCCGTCCTGCAGGCCTTCTGATCGCCTTCTCTTCTTCTTGGTAATTGTTCGCACTCAAATTGCTGTCGCCCGATCTTCCACCTGTAATTATTATCATATCCGGATTTACTGATTAATTTTGTGCGATGACGACGGCTCTTCTGGAACTTTGATGGATCGGTCTGCTGCATAAATCTTTCGGATGAAGTTTTCTTTTTTCTCTCTCTCTCTCTCCCCCTCGCTGCTTTTGTATCGATTTAGTTTAGATCTTAATAATTGGATTCCCCCCACCCCCTTTCCCTGCCCCAATAACACCATGCCTTTGGTCCCTTCATCTCTGGAGCGAATTTTAAGTGCTCTGCCCTTTCCTTCTTTTCAAGGAAAATAGAACTACCGAACTTGATCGCAAACAAAGAAAAGGTCTTGGAGTCCATTAGCATCCTTGCTTGCAATTGTTCCTGGCTCCTGTTCCATTCCTTCGTACAGTATCTGAGGTTGTCTTCCATTCGTTTCCAGGACTTCGTTATTCTTTTATCAAATTGCAAAGAATGACCGAATGGAGAAAGAGATCTCGACAATGACATAAGCCAGAATAATGGGCTCTTTGTTACAGAAATATTGTATATAGAGGAACTAAATTGCCAATAATATCTATCGATTCCAATAGGACAGAGCAGAACGCATTTATTTCAATCTATCGCCAACGCTCGAAAGTATTGTCAACTTAATAAGAGTTTATCAATAAAGAAAGCGGATTGTTGGCAGCACCATAGTTTGTATGCACTAGTCTTTGAGCAGAACTTCTCTTGTGATATGAAATTTTCTTAGCTGACTTTAGATATATTGACATTGATGAGTTTGGCGCAGCACTGTTAACTAGTGATGGTAATTAAGCCCTGGGTCATTATAATTTTAATATTGCTTTCCTTGAAGCTTTTCAGTTCCTTATCTCAAGTGATCTTGTTGTTCAATAGTTCTCTAGTAAAGGTTGGGTGAGTGAGACGACAAATCTACTTTGTCTACTCTATATCAAAGAAGCAAGATGCAGAGTGAAAACGTTAGACTTCAATGCCTTTTTCCGAGCATTTATAATGTTCTGAAATTGTTTTTTTTTTTTATATTTAGGTATGGTTATTTAGAGAGAGGGTCTTCTCATGCACAAGCAGCTTGTGTTAAATATACGAGAATATCAAATGCGACTCTCGCAGCTAATGAATGTAATTCTTGGGGAGCATATATTTAGAGGCTTTTATTTTTAACGCGAGTGTTAAGAAAACCTATGATTGGGTGGGTTTGTCTTCCCTTGCTTAGATATTTGAAAGAAAATGTTTGAAACCATTTGATATATCTTGTTTTCATATTTTAATCAGCAAAGGGCTTATGATGATCCTTTCAAATGAAATTTTCAGGTTAGTAGTTGTAGATGTAGCTTCAGATTTTAAGAATGCCACTATCAAATCTTTGATAACATGAGATGTGAAAGGTCCTGGCGGGTTAAAAGGCTCATGTACATGAATGGAAAATTTAAGAAACGTTAATTACAGCAGCACTTCTGAATAAATCACACCAAATTTAGAGCACTTCGTCAATCACTTTTTTTTTTATTATTCTGTTATGGCTATTTTTTGCTAAAAAATTCTTATTAATGAAACTTTAAAGTATCAAGCTCCTATGAATCTCTTATCTCTTGTCCAGATGTCTTCATCACCAGTCATCATCTAAAAACTTTAAGTAACACAGTAGGTGGTGTGTGGTCCGTGGTTACCTGTTTTAGTTTGTGCATTAAACTGTTGAAATGGATTGCCCGCTTCAAGCATAGACAGCTGAGTTTATTAGCTAACGTTTGGTTCTCTCTTGTGGCCCCTGGTGTTGCTGCTTTCCGATCTCCACTTAGACAGCAAATATAAGGGCATGTAGACTTTTGTTTATAAATATCAACTATTTCTATACTTCAACTTAACCCAGCCTTTGTCATCATATACCTGGTCATTGTGTTTTGCCTCCTATTTTTCTTTTGTAAGGTGAACTAACCGATGGACCCTAGCATTTTATTGTACTGCCCATTTCTCTGAGCTGATGTTAACATTATCGAGTTGTGATGTGTCCGGATCTGCAACCTGCTGAAGACCTAACGATTTGACCTGCCTGGACCAAAAAGTAGGAACCGACAACTATAATGGTGGAAGATATTGCATGGGTTTTTAACAGTGTGTCGTTTCTCTGTTTTGATGGGGGCTTTGGTCTTCTGCTGTTGGCGTTGCATGCTTAAATACCGAGAAAACAAGTATACCACTTGTTCCACTGTTTTTAAGATGAAAGTCTACGTTGAAAAATGTATTTCTAGATCTGTGTGATTTATTATCTCCTCTCCAGTTGGTGATCTCTCTCCTGTTAAGAATGTGGAGGTCATAAGGTCAGTATAGAAGATGCCCTGAGACTGTGAGATGAATGCAGAAAACCTCTCTCTCTCTCTCTCTCTTCTTTGATGAATCGTTTTTGGTGCAATCCAATGCCATTCAAGGGATTCGTGTACAGTAAATGAGGATGGCGGAGTCTGCGTTGCCATTGTTGGTTTGGTTTGGAGATCACTCCTGCCGAGCTCTGACTGTTCCTCAACTGCTACCAGAATTTTGCGGGTTTTTCTTCTTCTTTTTTTTATCGCAACGATATCCTTTGATCTCCCGGCCATGGAATATTCAAAAATCCTTGAAAATACTTATTAGATGATTTGGGAAAATGGAAAAATACTGTCAGAGGCGCCTGATATTAGAATTATGATCTTAAAAAGGCTATTGGTTTAACACCACATGTATCATGACAGGTGGTGCAATCTCTCGTATTGCCCTCAAATGTTTGTTTTTTTTTTTTCAATCGAGCCGTTTAATATGACCAAAAAAATCTTTTGATTCTCATCACTAGAGAAAGGTCTTTTAACCTTGCTTTCCTAAATTCTTAAAACTTTCTGTAACAACATGAGCACCAAAACGAGAAGGGAGAAGGCTTCAATCCTTAAATCTGATCGAATACAGAGCGGATACTAATATACCCACATCTATATTTTATTTGACGAATACGGATATTAGTAGAGTATAAAAATTTATATCTATATTTGTTTTAACTAAATACGAATACAAATCAGATACCCAAAATATGGACATACATATAAATATAAATCAGATAATTAAATATTATTTCCATATAATCAAACATATTACTAAATAAATAATAAATCAAGTTATTAGCATATTAATCATTTATTTTTCTTAAAAATTTATGGTACTATATAATATTAAATAAAATTACAAATCAAATATTCAGATACGAATCACATAGATGTTACTTCATATATATATATATATATCAATTTTTTTTTACGAATATAGACACATATACGGATATTAGTCGGATGTTTAAATTGCTATCTATATTCAGATAAATTTGGATACAAATACAGATTCAAACAAATATTATTCGATCCACTTTCATCCCTAGAAGAGAGGGCTCATAAGAAAAAGTTTTATGCAATTTGTTTGAATTTAAATGATACGTCAGTTTTTGCTATTGTATAATTAGAAAATCAAAAACTTTCTTATAACTGCCCTTTCCTAGTATTAACTCTACAAAAAGCCGCTAATCTGCATTCCGTGAGAAGGATGGCAAAGGTGCACCCTCCTGCGGGCGGAGAATGACGAGGACGCCAAACATACCAAGCATTGGCAACACCACAAGCCACTTTAGTAGCTTATAGAAATGCAGATGGAATGTCAATGAGAATTCATCGGAGAAATATAGTCCATTCTTGTCAACCATTTCCACCAGCACAGTACCTGTTGTTCGAACAGGCACCGTTGGCAGCTTCACTCGCTGCTTCCCTGGCTGATCGTAGACCTGATTGACCACTATGCGCCTCTCTCCTTGGTAATTCCCAGGAACTAATAAAGTTGTCTGCATGTTCAACATTAAAAAAGAAAAAGAAAGGCATCATAAGATTATAATGGTCGATTAAACTGAAAGAGAAGTCATTGAGGATAGAAGGATGGATCTTACTGTAACATTGTAAGGTCCTTGAGACCCGGAGGGCACCCTGTATTTGTCTACAATCTCCATCTCCACCCAGAAATGTTTGCCTTCTTCATCACGAAAAGCCCGGGATGAATGTGAGACATAAATTCCTTCGCGATTATATCGGTATGCAGCGTTATTCCTACCCTGGTTTGGTGATCTCCATTCCTGAAAGGACACGGCAGAAATAAAATCCCAAAATATATTGTGTTGCAGTAAGACTGAACACCTGCAAGTTAGGCTACTTCAGCAGTGAAAAAAAGGCCAGGAAGAAGAAAGGTCCTTTGCACAGGCTAAATAGATTAGCAACATTCTGAATTTGAATTTTTATATATTATGCCGAGCATTACACTTATTCATTTTCACATGTGATAACAAACGAACAACATCGTCAGGCATACAACAATAGATGGAGATTTTTTGTCATTCACATTAAAGAAGAAACTCCACCGTACCTTTAGAGGATGGTGTGGTGAGGGGGTTGAAAAGCAGAAAACATTGCCGTTCATGGTACTAACAATTAGATCAAGGTCATCTCCACCATCAACATTATCAGCCAAGACCATGCTGTATCTGTGCATTGTAAAAAACAATATCAGTACAGCATTGCATGGATATTATTAAGCCAAGCTTTTTCTTTCCCTGAAAAAAGGGTTTATATAATTGATAGATCAAGTGGAGACATACGATGTCTCGCCAATGTCAACGGCATCTGCACATGCTGTGGCTCCATCAATCAAGTACAAGTAACCATCAAATGAAGTTGTAACAAGAGTCAGCCCCTTCGACTTTTCATCACGTGTGCTTAGATCAACTAAAAGAACTGGACTCATCACCCTCCCATGTGTTCGATACGGGAAGGGACGAACCAGCGAACCATCTCTTCCACTAAGAACATATATATTTCCTGATACTGTTGGGATTACAACATCGGTGTGACCATCTCCATTAACATCACCAATGGTGGGACCCTGTCACCAATTTGAAAAAATATCAAGCATAGCTACTAGTGCAATATAAGCAAAATAAGAATGTGCTGCAGCAACAACCTCGCTAACGGACATGTTACCTCAACCAATATGCATGTACAGGAGCATATGTACAAATATGACAAGATGTCCAAAATGATATTGAAGATAATAAGTTCAATGTTAGATGAGTGAAATAATGTCATAAAGGGAAAGAAGATGCATCGCAAAACACCTGCCAAGAAGCGGGTCCACTTGTGCACCCTAGTCCTTGAAGTCTGAGGGAAACCGTACACCCTATACATTGTACTAATGTCATGTAGAAAAGTTTTTGTTCTAGCTCCAATATGTATGCATAAAACCAACGAAAAGGTATAATTTCCAGAAAAGAATATGCATCCATTAGTTGCCAAGTTTGACTAATGACAATGAACGGCACCAGACCTATGAACATATAGTTCAAAAGCAGCGAGCAATTTTAGAGCCCTTTTGTTGGATAGGATTTGTTGGCTGCAGCATTTTGCAAACCAAGATCTTAACTACCATAATTGGAGCTATTAATTTGTTCCATTGCAAGAAGGAAATGTGATCTAGGCAAAAGTGGTTCTTTCATAAGAGAAACAAATTATATAATCCAATACATAAGAGGTTATCCAAATTTTAGTTTTCTTTTGCTCATAACTTAGTCACAACTTGATCATATAATCATGCCATGGATGGACTAACGTAGCACTCTATTGGAAGACTGAGACCAATAACTTTAACAAATCTTACTACATCATTCAGTTTTGGAAATCTTGCTTCTCTAATTGTTTTTTGCAAAAGGGCATATCCTTGGCAACTAAGGCATAGTCAAAAAATTCTTTCTCAAGATTAAGTGAGGTAGAGCTTAATTTGGAAATAACTAAATTAGATATCAGGGTTTGGACCAGGCTCATACATAAGCAGCTTTCTCAATAAGCCAGATTGGGTGATATGCTGGTCAAGATTCCAGTTCGTTGGCACATGGTGAGTGAGGTTGTTTTGGACTAGGCTAATCAGTTCGAGCAAGTGGAGTCACATCCAGGTAAAAAACTGATGTGCTACATGCAAGTGGAGCCAAATAGGGGAACCAAATGCAGGAACCCGACCATGAATTGACTTATATGATGCAAATGATGTCAGATAATTGTGAGTTATGGCCTAATCAATCCAACTGCTCACCTACTGTTTAGCACTAATTAAGGTTTCTTGAGTCTCTCCTTTCTAAGCACTAACTAAAATGGCAAATATCATAGCTAGATGTTTATTATAAAAAATACTTGCCTGTGGTATGAGACTCTTAAGATGTACTTCCCAAATTTCATCTCCTTGGGCAGTCCATGCAGCAACATTTCCATGGGTATCAGCTGTCACTATTTCAATTTTACCATCATCATTTATATCTGCTGCCACCACTGGTCCCTGAATCTCAGCCATCTCGAGTGGAAATTTCTCTCTCACCTTACCTAAAGGGATAAACAATATCAGAGATGAGTCAATGCAGTGCGGGTTTTACCTCAGACTACTCTTCATAACACAAGAGGCTTACATCAAGGACTGCAAACAAGCAAATGATCTGAGCTGCTCATTCACAACTCAGGATCAGCTCAACAGGGATTCAATTGAGCTTGGCTCAGTTAGAAAATGAACCAAGCTCAAACAGATTTCAAAGCACAGCTCATTTGCCTGAACACTAGTGGATTGCAAAAAGAAAAAAAAGGACTTCAGCTTGATTAAGGGCATGTTCAGTATTGCTTCTGCTGTGTAAAAAGAGGAGGAGAAGATAAAAGGCTAGGTTTTCTGGCTTCTTCTAAAAGTGGTTTTTGACTTCTTGTCAAAGCACTTTCCAGATGATGTTACCAAACACATTTTTTTTGGAACTGCTTTTTTTGCCTTAGAACTCACAAAGCACTTTTTTGAAGCAATACGAAACATGCCTAAAGCTCAGCTAAGAACTTATACAACATGCGCTCGAACAAATTTTATTAATCTCAGTTCGATCTAGAGCAGAGCTTGAGCAGCCCCTTTATATACTGAGTTGAGCCTGAGCAGCCTAATACTCAGCTCAGCTCAGCTCATTTGCACTCCTACTTACATCTGCAAATTATAAATGAATCACAATTTACCTGTGTGCAATCCAATCAACAGGTGATAAAATCATTCGCAGCTGCAATATTAACAGAAATACAGAAAACAAAAGTTGCATAGTTGACTGAGCTGTCATACACAAAACATGACCAAAGCAATGTATAAAGAGATCCAGACAACCTCTAACTGATATACTTTAGCATGGAAGTTTTAAAAGGCAAAAGGCTAAACCAGACTGCATATTGACTATACCTGGAGAAACCATATGTAGATAATTTTTGTATCAATAATAA